>NC_044911.1:21985457-22150853 GCF_001633185.2 Quercus lobata | reverse complement strand
TATCAAGTATTTATCTTCCTATTTAATGATTAATTGTAAGCATATAAAACAGGCAGTCATGAAGGTTTCAGTTGCAATAGTGAAACTTGGGATAGTATTTAACATTTTATGGCTTTTACAGAAATTATGAACTTGAAGCAGAGGAATGAATTTTGTTGCCAAGTTGTGATGGGTGTGAACCCTCACCCCTCAATTTTTAGCAAAGACAACATTCCTGGTGGCTATGATGTCAAAGTTTACTTCATGCTTTTTCATTTCATTTTTTACAATTTTGTGGAAAGAGTAATGGAATTGAAGTTGAATAAGACAAAAGAGAGAATCTTTTTTATGGTATGGCAATGGTATCTTCTGCATCGGCACAATTCGGCATTCCAACTTCTATGATTGGTGAGAGCATGTATTGGTAACTGTTTCTTCAATGTGTTGGCGTGCTTGACACAGCAATACATGATGGAAATGTATGGTGCTGAGGACATAGATATAGTTGTTTCTTCAAGTAATTTCTATTTGAAACCAAGGTAAACTACATATAGTTTCGATAATGTTTTATAGAAAGAGAATGATTGAAACTTTACTTTTAGATATAGAGCTACATTCCATTTGCAATGAGATGTTGACTCCAATTCCATTGATGATTTACGAAAGTCCCCTCTCTATATACCTGTTATCAATAAGTTATTTATGAAATGTTTTCCACATTGTCATTTGACCCTTTGACAATTGACAATAGATTAATAGTTTTGTACATGAGCTATGATGCTACTTAAATTGATTACTTGATGAACAAATTAGTCTCTTATTGGTTCTTTTAATTTTTTTTTTACCATGTGGTTGATTAATTATCTTTTTATTTAACTAGCCTGTGCATCGCACGGGTTAGCGACTAGTTATATATAAAACCGAATCTTTTGAAACTCCCACAATTTTCCAGTCAGCACAATATTAAAAAAAAAAAAAAAATGTAATTGAATTTTTTAAAACCCAACTTTGCCTTTCCCTTTCACGAAGACTCTACCTTTACCTTTCATGATATTGTGCCTTCTCTTCCAGCTCCTCCCAACTCCTCCTCAATCAGACCCATGACAAACCAACAACAAAGAATCATCGCATCACATCGCATTTGAAAACCCACCATACCCACCAACAGACATCTTCTTCCTTAGAATCAATCTCTTTCCTCAGACCACCCATCATGAACACTATAAAAGTAATACAAACCTCAATATTTTAACATTTGAATTATTCTTTTGACATTCTCGTGCTACAATCTCCTTCCCCCAAAACCCAAAACTCAGATCATTTAAATATTATCCACACAAAAAAACCCATAGAGAAAAACGGAAGTCAATACCAAATAGCTGTTGTCACCTCCATCTTCTTCATCTTCTTTGCCAAGACTCCTTTCTTTTTGCTTTGTTTCTTTTTCCTTTCGTTCTTTTGTCTTCTCAACCTTATTTTGTTTTGTCTGCCTTTGCCTGACCAAGCTTGTGAAGCTTTCAAATTCAAGTTTATATGCCTTTACCACGTCCATCAAGTGTTAACTTCGTGCGCTTGCATTATTTACTTTATCATTTATATTATTTTATATTTAGTATTGATTGTTTATTTTATTATTTATATTATTTTATATTGAGTATTGATGGTTTATTTTATTAATAGTGCTATCCCTTTTGACAGTTCTTTTGATAGAAGTGATTTTAAATAGCCATGCATATGTTTTGTGGTTTACAATGACCACTATTAGGGTCCGTTTGGATACAACTTATTTTTGCTAAAACTGAAAACTGAAAACACTATAGAAAAATCATTTTTAAACGTGTGAAGAGTGCCGTGGGTCCCATTTTTAATATTTTTTTTTGAATAAAGTGGTTGTGGGTTCCATGAACAGTGTGTGAACAGTAAAACTTGTCTCTAAAAGCTAAAAAGCGTGAAAAAAGAAAAAAGAAAAAAAAGAAGCAAAACGCAAACGCCAGACGCAATAATAATTCCTATCCAAACACTCACTTAATGTTTTATAATTTTAATTTACATTTAGCCTTTTGTTTTGTTTCTCTCTTTGTATTAATATGCGACTTTTTTTTTTTTTTTTTTGTGTTTGGATATAATTTATTAAGCTTATGAGTTGTATTTTTGTTGTTGGATGGGTTAACATATTTGCTATTGTTGTGGTTCATCATGATTAATTAGAAATATTGAATAATTTGTTCTTTAAATATTGAATGTTAAACCTTCATACCCAATACCTTTCCCGTGCAGCGCACAGTTAGCGACTAGTAAGTTTATATACCTAAAGTTTGAAGGGTATATTGGTAAAATGTCATTTAATTAAACGGGTCAGATAGGTTTCAAGTGATGGACACTAACCCAATCCGTTTATTAAACGGGTTAGTCGTGTCAACTCAAATATGACATGAACCCATTAAGTTTCAACTCATAACCTACTAATTTTGTGTTGTGTCGTGTTGGATTCATGTGTTGTGTCCAATTTTGCCACCCCTAATGAAAAATGTTTTTAACTTATCAGCAACTTGTAAGTACATATAAGGATTGAAAGTTCTTCAGTTGTATGTTTTTGTTAAGCGCAATAGGAATAACTTAGGATCCGTTAATATAATAATTGTGTTGAGAATTAAGAGCAATAATTATCTCACGTATTAGATAATATGTATCTTCTCTTACACAATATGTGAGTCTCGTATAGTAGTGAGCTTGTGCGACAGAAGATGCATATATCTGATATACAAGATACATTCTCAATTAAGAGATCGTGTTGTTGCCAAGAGTTTTGTGGCTTAACTTGTACCTCTACTTTTTAGTGTTTCCAACCTAGATTGTAAGGTTGAATTTAATCAACCATGTATTGGCTTTATTCCATGACATTTGCTTGTAATACAGCACTTAGAAACCTTGTATTTAGGTGGGAATCATGTAAGGGTAGTGTGTGAGAGAGTGTGAAGAAATGCTCAAGACAGTGCAGTGAAGCAGGGACTTGTGGCTTGATCTCACGGGAGGCTCGCGGCTTGCAAGCCTCCAAAAGTTGCACACGCGCAGAGCATGCAGGGGAGCTGAACAGTCATGCCACCTGGAGCACTACAGGACAAAAATCCAGACTGGCTATTAAGTTAGCTTGCGGCTTGAACTCGCGACTCAGTCAAGTCGCGAGGTCAAGTCGCCAACCAACCCTATTTTGGAAAAACTGACTCTTCGCATTTCATTCTCACACCAGTATAAATACCCCTCATTCCCACAAAATATGTGTGGCTATTCAGAAAGAAAAACCCTAAGAGAGGTTTCTTAAAAACACCCACCCAATTAGAGAGAGCTACTCATTCTTAGAGAGAAATCTTTATAGTCTCTTCTCATTCCCTCTCTCATTGTCATACCTATTGAGAGGGGATTTCTATCCAAACACTACCCACACCCATTTAGAGTGTTGAGTGTTTTTGGAGTTTTGGGAAACATTGGAAGATGCCAAGGATGGCGGATGCTATGGTCAAGTAGCGGAATCCGGTAAGTTAGAAAAGAAAAAGGTTCGGCGCAACCTCGTTGGAGCAAGAAGCTTGGAGGGCTTAGGTATATCGGATAGATTAGGCTTGGAGGGTCTATTGTTGTTCATGTATCCCAACTACATTTTCTAGTGGATTATTGACCGCTTGGAGGGCCGCAGAGAGGTTTTACGCCGAGGGCTTCGGTTTCCTCTTCGATAACACATCGTGTGTTGTCCTTGTGTTTGCATCTCTCTTCCCTTTATCTTTGCCTTTTATTTTCTACTGTGGATGTGTTTTTAATTGGCTTAGATTGTTTACCAATTCTGTTTATAGCTTTTGTTCATTTTCCGCACGCTAGTTGTTTGACATAAAGCTTGAATTGGTTATTTTGTATTTGGGGGTCTAAACGTTCAAGGGTGTTTTATACACATATTTGAACTTTCATAGATATTTAGAGTCCGAATCCTCCCATCCAACTATCTAGTTATAATTTTTTTTTTTAAAAACATGTTGTTAGTGGCATAACCTTCTCTTTTTATTAGGAGAATCGCGATTTAATTTCCCCTTCTCCATTGTACTATCAAATTTAAATAAAAAAAATAAAATTTTAATTTGAGCTTGCACTTGCGCTTGGATAGTAAATGATAAAAATTCTCTTTTATTAGGAGAATCATGATTCAAATTCCCGTCTTCTCTTGTTATACCATCAAATTATTAAAAAAGAGAGGAAAAAACTGAAAATTTGCGTTGGGAAGTCCATATGTATCCTCAAATTGTAATGTTGAAGAATGATGTATATATACGGGTGTTATAGTTCCTTGGTAGTACGATGAAATTATTATAGAGTGGATGGGATGGTTTAAACTTTAAATCTTATTGTTTCCTCTCAAAAAATAATAATAAAAAGCTTATTGTTAATTCCAAAGAGAGAGAGAAAAAATCATTGATGTGAAAGCAGTCATAGATAATTTCTTAGGTTTTTCTTTTTCTTTTTTCTTCCCCCACTTTCATTACTTAATATTAGGACAAAATGACCTTATACCATTTTCACCCAAATTATATAGCCTTATGCCCCCTCTTCTTAAACTAATTAGGAAAATGCTCCTCTTTTATAATTCGATTTTCTCAAAATCAAGTTAAAAAAAAAAAAATTCTAGAGCCCTATAGTGACGTTTTGTAACTCGATTTCATGGAGCTCAAGTTACAAAACACCACTATAAGTCCTTAAAAACGTCACTATAGGGCTTAACTCGATTTTGAAAAAGTCGAGTTTCAAAAGAGGGGTATTTCCCAAATTAGTTTGTGAAGGGGGCATAAGGTTATATAATTTGGGTGAAAATGGCATAAGGCAATTTTGTCCCTTAATATAATCTACAAAGTTGAATGCATGCAATATTGCTATCGTGTTCATCTATTCCGGTTTCACTCAAAACCAATAATATTTGTGAAGAAAATAGGTCCTCAAAAACCACAATGAGCATGTAATTCATATTTAGTGGAGGAGGTTGATCAGCACAAATCAAGGTCATTTGATTGTCAATGTCAAAATAAAATTTTCAATTCCTTAAAACCAAAAGGGGCAGATGCCTTTCATTGTGCAAAATTATCAATGTTACTCGACCTCATGATTTACTGTCAATTGAATGACAACTATCTGTTTAGTATTCCCTTAAGCCCGTGAAGAAATGACTAATAACAGTACAATTAATTTCTTGATCACTAAACTAAAAGCCTTACATCAGAGATTCAGGGTAAAGAAGAAAACTAACACAAAGTTAATTAGTTAATATACTCACTCTGCCTTCAAAACGTGCATCAAATTCCAATTTGAGAGGGAGGTTACTTCTGTTGTTTGAAAACGATCTTAACTTTGAAAATGAACCCTTCAAGCTGCTTCAATTGTAGATAAAAATCTATGGGTATCAGATTATGACTTGACAGTAAGAATGGGTTTTAAACTTCTATTATGTTTTGGACAAAACTTAGATACGGTTTTTAACTACTTTTTTTTTTTTAATTTTAATTTTTTATAAAAAGTTCTCAATTAAATTTAACCATGTAATTGAATTGATCAATGAGTCACATAGTTGAATTTAATTATCTTAAAAGAAAATAATATTTTTTGTGTTGAATTGGTTAGTACAATTAAATGGTTGAAATTTACTTGGAAAATCTAAGGTATAGACTGTTTAAACTAAAACCAATTTTTGATTAATCTTGGTTTGTTAATTACCTTTTCAGGTTACTTGAAATGATTGTGGACGGATTGTTATTACCTTGAGATGGTTCTCAAGATATTATTACTAGCTCGAAATGTTATCTGACCTCAAAGACTAGAGTCTAGGGTCTGGAAATGCCTAACTTAATAGGACTTTTGAAATACACACAAATTAACAATTAAAGGGGATGAGAAATATTTAAATGACTAAGTTACTTAATTGACTTAAGTAGTTTACAACATCTTGAAATAAAAGAGCTCAAAGTAAATCATCTGGATTGAACTAAAACTAAGGCAAATAATCCTGAATAAAGTCATATCATAGGAATCCAGTTGATTCAATCCTAAAACATTGGTCTGTTTGGAAAGCAGGGGCGGAGCCAGGAATTTTTGTTTGGGGGGGGCCAAGTTGCAACACTAATATATTTATCAAGACAACCCTCCACACACACATATATATACACAAGATTTTTTTATTATATACACACACATATATACACACACTTTTTTATTTGATAAGTTATATATAAACACACACCCAACAAAAATAAAAGAGCTTAGTATTTTCAATCAAAATTATGTTAGATGACGATCTTTCATAAAATTAATAAAATTCATTTTTACCATTTTTATAGTGAAATTGTTAAAAATGTTTATTTTCTATACAAATTATCAAATTTTGTACTAATGTAAGTAAAAAAATCATTCAATTGAACTAATGAAAATTTCAAAAACATGAATGATCTAAAACTTGGAAGAACAAGTTAGGCTCCAAACATATTTGAAGTTATCTTACTTTAATTCATTATATGGCAACTAAAGAGACATTTCATGTGTAGTTTTAATGACAAGATTTTTTTAATGAGTCAATGACTTGCTAATCGCTACATAACGGGTTAAAAAAGATAAATTCAAACATGTTTAGTGCCAAATTTTATCAAATATTTAACAGATATAAGAGCTCATTTTGCAATAAAAAATATAATTGCGAAAAAAAAAAAGTTGTCTCTATAACTATTAGACCAATTTTTTTTTAAGAGTATAATTGAACTAATTCAAATACTTGGAGGGGCCCACTCTTATTTTTGTAGACTAAATTTTAAAAACGTTAAAATAATTATATATATTTTAAAAAATTTCAAAATTTTGGGGGGGCAATTTTTTTAAGAGTATAATTGGACTAATTCAAATACTTGGAGGGGCCCACTCTTAGTTTTGTAGACTAAATTTTAAAAACGTTAAAATAATTATATATATTTAAAAAAATTTCAAAATTTGGGTCACCCCTCAACCTACCTCCACCCCTGTTGGTAAGCATACTCAAACATACATTTTCAATTTTTAAACAATATTACACATATTTTTACACACTTTTTCACCCATATGTATTTCAAAAAACTACAAACAACATTATTAAAACTCCTCTACTAAACGGGCATTGCATCGAAATGAAAGTTCATACCGATCAAATTGCCACAAACATGTACGTATCACATCAAACTTAAAAATATTCACAAATATAAGTATGAAGACATAAACTTACGTATCCTATAGTATGGTCGTTGTTATGTGCTCAGAAATAAGTTCTCTGATTTGTTCGTGAGGTTTGTGGCGTCCTTCTTTGTTGAACAAAGGCCTTTATTTGTATCTTAGAAGTTAGAACTGGGCAGTTATTTCTATCTCTACCACCACATGTCCTTTCTCTGTCTTCTTTATTTTGCCATTTGTCCCACGTTTGTAGTTTGTAACCGTTGAGGCAACTCTTCAACAACGTCCCATGATCTCTCTTATCAATGGCTACCTTATAACTGGGCCTTAGTCATCATTGGTAATTAATACTTAGTCCAATGCTCATCAGAATTAATATTACACAGTCATAACAGATTGTATATATATATTTTTAAAGAGAAATGCTACGTCTACAACATTTCTACAATATTTTTACAACAAATCCTAAGTGGCAAGTTGTTACTAGTTGTTATTGTTGGGGCAAAAAAGTAATCTTAGTGTTAGTTTGAAATTTAAACCAATAACCACTAACCACATGTGATTTGTTGTAAAAATGTTGTAGACGTAGCATTTCTCTTTATAAGGTAAATAATAGGAGGGAGAGTCGGGACAATTTCCACATAAATTCCAAGATTGAGAGTATGTAGAAGTAGAAGGCAAGCATTTGGCTTAGAAGTCGTTAAATAAAAATAAAACATACAACTTGCATAAAATATATATATATATATATATATATATATATATCTTGGCAGTTACTTTAGGCCCCACTAATTATTGGGCCCTGTGTCCAGATACAAAGACAATTTGAGATTACGAAGGAAAAGAAAAAGTCTTCACAGTTTCTCCGCTTTTATTTTTTCCAACTTGATAATACTCTCTCCTTTTCTTCTTTTTCAATCATCATAATCAC
The DNA here is from genome assembly GCF_001633185.2 of Quercus lobata. Taxonomy (NCBI): domain Eukaryota; kingdom Viridiplantae; phylum Streptophyta; class Magnoliopsida; order Fagales; family Fagaceae; genus Quercus; species Quercus lobata. Next base: position 22,142,728 of record NC_044911.1, on the reverse strand, counting down.
AAAGTCTAACTTTCTCCTCCCTTTGTTTTTAACCTTTATTGTGTTCCCATTTACTTTAGCTGGTCTCCCATGAAATATGAATACAAACTACAAAGAGATAAAAATAACAATTTCCTTTTACAAAAAAATATTTGTAAAAAGGAATAAGAATTTGCACGAGTTTAATTATAATTTTTTTAAGGCGAAAATACACTTTTGGTCCCTACATTTTGGGCCTATTCTCAATTTGATCCCTAAATTAATTTAGCTCCTAGATCAGTCATTGATTTTTAAAATAGTCACTGCCGTCAACCCAGTGACAGAAAATGCTGAAATGGCAAACGGAATGCACAATTTGCTAATGTGGCAAATATATATATATATATATATATATATATATATATATAACATTTTTTAAATGCCATGTTAGCATTTAAATTAATAAAAAAAGCCAGCCCTAAGAAATTTAAAAAAAAAATGTAAATTAAATTTTTAAAAAAAACCTTAAATCTAATTTAAACTAAAATCATTTCTTAAAAAACAAAAATTCATAATCGTTTTAATTCTTTTTTGTTTTTGTTTTTGGTTAACCACATCAGCTTAAAAAAAATCTTCTACACTCTCTACGACTAATCTCAAACTCTCTCTCTCTCTCTTCACCCTACACTCTCTACCACTAAGCTCACAAGCTCAGCCTTCTTCTCCTTCTCTATTTCTCTATTCTTTTTTCCTCATCTCGGTCTCCCTCTCTCTAAATCGGTGATTTTTGGTTGAGTGGTGACGTTTCGATGACGTGGCTTGCCGTGGGTGGGTTCAGATTGGCACAAGTGGGATTCAAATCGCCGTGGGCTGGCGTGGGGCCATTGGTGCTTGTGGGTGGTCATGGTTTTGCTCACCTTGGGCTGCCGTGAGTCTTGGGTTTGGTGGTTGTGGTAGAAAATGGATCTGATTTGGTTTTTATTTATTTATTATTATTATTATTATTATTTGGGTTTGTGGGTATGGATTTTGGCAGTGGAGGATGTTGATGGTGGTAGTGGTGGTGGCAGTGGCAGCGGATGGTTTGGGTTTTGGATTTGGAATTTGGATTTTGTTTGGGTGTTTTGAGTTTTAGTATGGGTCTTGGGTTTTGTTTGAGTTTGGGTTTGACTCTCGGTGGTGGATGGTGCTAGGTTGATCGGCGGTGGGTTTTTGGTGGTGATTTGTGGTTGTTGTGGTTGGTGGTGTGGGTGATTGTGATGGTTGTTTTGGTTGTTGGTGGTGGTTTCAGTTTGTGGGTATGGATTTTTTGTGCTGAGATTGATTTTGAGTGGGTTAGTCAATTGGGTTTGTCTTGATTTGGAGAAAAACATGAAGAATGAAGTTCATGTTTTGGGTTGGAGGTTTCTGGGTTTGAAATTTTTCTGGGTTGGAGGTTTGATGATTTTTCTGGGTTGGTTTTCTCATGTGGGTTTGGGTTTGATGATTTTTTCATGTTCTGGAGGTTTCAGTGGACGATAGGAATTTTGTATGAAATTTTGCATTGTTTTGGGTTTGATTGTGCTCTTGTTCTAAGTTTGATTGTTCTTGGATTCGAGAAGAAGACGAAGAACAAGTTCTTCTGTTCTTACCTCCTAAAAAATAATGAAAGCAACAACAACAACAACAACAACAACAACAATAATAATAATAATAATAAAATTAGATTTAAAAGTTTTTTTTTTCTCTCAAAAAACAAGTTTGTTTGTTTGTTTTTTTTTTTTTTTTTTTTTTTTTATAATTTAGTTTGAATTAAATTGAAATTGAAAAATATAAATTATTTTTATTTTTTTAATTAAACTGACATGGCTTTTTTTAATTCAGAAAATGCTGACATGGCATTTAAAAAATGTTAAATATATTTTTATTATTATTATTTTATTAACCACGTCAGCAAACAGTGTATTCTGTTTGCCACCTCAGCATTTTCTGTCACTGGGTTGACGGTAGAAACTATTTTAAAAGCAATTTTTAAAAATCAAGGATTGACCTAAGAGCTAAATCAATTTAGGGACCAAATTGAGAATAGATCCAAAATATAGGGACCAAAAGTGCATTTTTTTTTTAATATAGCAATTGATAGAAGAATATTTTGTATCTGCATTAGAAAAATGTTCAAGTTTATAGATGTATGTATCTGCTTCAATCTAGCATGCTCCTTTTCTTCCTCATCTGTCTCAACCTATAGACACCTTGATTTGTAAGATCAATGGTCAAGTTATACTGAATTGTCTATACAACCCGTAATTGTTGGCCACTAAAAAAAGTCTAAAACCCCTCTATTCAAGGAAGAGGATTTTATTTTGCGATGGCCAAGAATTAAAGGAGTTTAAAACGCCACCAATAGTATTTTGTTGGCCTGATAAATTTGAGTCTTTACATAATTATATAAATGGATAAAGTCATTTTCAAACAGAAAATATTTCTTGGGGAACTCTAAGAACACCTTTAGGTAGAAATGGACTAATTGGTTGAGTTATTAGGACCAGTGTTTTGCATAATGCGAAAATTGGAAAGGATCAAATGCATGGTATGACTGTGTCATCAAGTAGAACATTCAAACTTGCCTAGATAATAGCTCGAGTGAAAGGGACCCAGAAGGGCCATAACCCCTTCACAAGTTGACTACAATATTCAAAGCACCAAACTTTCAGTACATAAAAAAATTTCAAAGTATATCCTTCTTTCTTAAACAGTCCTTTGCCTTTGCCAATAAATGTCACATGACCTTTCCAATTTCTCCACCCTCTATTATCTTCTAACTCAGAACGAACAAGTCCTAACATAAACATTCTGAAAACAATTTTAAGTTTTTAAGTGTTAAAATAATGGTAGTGGGAAAAATGGAATTCATATTTACTGTTCATATGTATACAAAGGTTCAACTTCAGATCAGCTATACCTGTTTAGCAGATAAATGACTTGCTGTTGACTGAACATAACCTAAGTAGAAAATATACATGAATTGCTACTTTGTAATTGTTTTTTAAAAAAATTTTGCTAACTTCTTTATAGCTCAACTCAATTGACACCTCCTGATATTTCTAACTAGATTCCACAATTATCGAATTATCAAATCAAAAAAAAATAAATATTATGTAGTTCTTCACCAAAAAAAGAAAAAAAGAAAAAAAAAAGGCAGATTCGAAACTCATCCATGGAATTATATGAAGAGAGAGACAGAAGACTTAAACCCAAAAAAGGCAATTGACCCGAGCAAAATCTATCTCATGTTGATAGTTCTTAATTATGATAATATAGCCATAAAATTTCCAAAAAAAGAAAAAAAAGAAGAAAAAAAAAGCATCTTTACCTTTCTATGGAAGAGAGATCAAATTGTACAATTAAAAAGCAAGATGTCTAGTTGTGATTGAGAACCATGCATCCAATTCCAAAACCCACCAATTGATACAAGAAAATGAACTTTCTTCAGGAAGAAGACCCCGAAACTCTTGGTGAAGTAAGAGGAAACAAAGGCAAAAGCTGTGGCTCAGCGTCTCTAGGAGTTGTGATCGGTGATGGATGCAAGTAAAACTTTTTCTCAGCGATGGCTTTCTCTTCCTCTGAGGAGCTTCCAAGAGAAGGTGAGGAGGATTTGTCAAAAGGGTCTTCACCATTTAATGGGGTAACAGGGCTAAGAGCAAGTGAAGGAAAGTCAAGCAGACTTGGAGACAGAATCTCAGGCTTATTACGTGGCGAGAACCCAGCTGTCTGATGAGCAAAATTAGGTATCAAAGTGTTGATCATGAGGCTGTTTTTGAGGTTGTTCCTTCTCTCATAGAGTTTGAAGCCTTGTTGTTTCTTTTGTGGAGTTCTGATGGGTGGTATGCTATGGTGGTGATGGTGGTTTTTTGATGATGATGATGATGATTGTGGTAGTGGATCTTTTGAAGACTGTTTGGTTGAGGTGGTGTCTGATGAGCCTGTGAGCATTTGGACAACTTGTTTGAAGTTTGATGTGTCTGCTTGTACAAAGGTTGTTGGGTAAGGGTTAGAGTCAGATCTGGGGATAGCTTTAGGCGTGAGAGGTGGTGTGGGATTTTGATTTTGGAACCCATTGCTTACATTGCTAGTTGGGGAGTTTGTGGGAGATGGGTTCTCTCTATCTTGGGGTTTTGAGGTGTTTTCCATTGATGGGTATTTCTGTCTCCAACACCACCAAGAGAGAGAGAGAGAGAGAGAGAGAGTGATTAATTTGGGTGGAGAACAAGAGATGAAAGAGTGAAAAACAAGGTTTGATGGAGGAAGGGATTGCTTATGTGCTATGTTTTTGTTTTGACGTGCTTTTGTTTGTCTTTCTAGAGTCTTTAAGAGGACTTATTAGTTTCTATGTAGTCTTTCTCTCTCTTGAAATTGCATTGTCTTTTTAGGTAGGTGTTGGAGTTGATTGGTCAGAGAGAAAATGCCCAACGGTTTCTTGGAATTTGATTTTTTTTTTTTAAATAAAAAATAAAAAAGGGTATTGGTTGAATTAGGAATTTCTTGGCCATCAGCAGCATCTGTGCCACCAGTGGCAAATTTATCAAATAATACCTCTCTTTTTATGCGTGTGTATATACACACACAGACACAACTAGCATTGACTTCAGGGCCCTGACTGAAGAGACTCTTGTGTGTTGTTAAGACTTAAGAGTAATGTGTATGTGCGTGTGATGGGATTGAAGATGATGAAAATAGCATTTGATTTTGATACACAACACCCATCCATTTATGAATTTTGAACATTTTTGTGCGCGTGTGTTTCACTCACAAATAAGATGAGGATCAAAGTGGTTGAGAAGTTGCTTCCATTAGTATTGAAGTGTGACCAAGTACAGTGATAGGAAGAAAGAGAGAACCTTACTACCTCACTAATATTATGAGCAATAGCATTAATAAAAGTCAAGATTCATCATGTAAAATTTGGTCAAATCTATAGTGCGCAGCAGACCCATCAAGAAGCAAACTTTAAGCTTCCGTTTTTGTTAGTGATTTGTTTGTACCACTAATTTTCCTTTTTTATTCCTTAATTGTGGTTTAGGGAATGATTTTTTTTTTTTTTTTTTTAAATTTTCTTAAACTGTCATGTAACACAACTTTAGAGAAAATTTATACGTGAAGTGACACCAATTTTCTTTTTACCCGCTCAATTCTAAAACACCTTCATATAATGCTTCCCATAATCATCAATTTTTTTTTACAACAATTCAAAGTTCAAAGAGTAGGATTATCAAGAAGGTATCATTTTGTGTGTAGATAAGATAAATAACCATAAATTAGAAGTGAGAGAGAGAGAGAGAAAGAGTTTTGTGATTAAAGTACCTTCTTTTTGCGTATAATAAAACTTTAAAACATCACTTCAGTGATTCCATTTGTGATGTTAGAATTAGAAGCATGAGAAATGGCATAAGAAAATATAAATAATTTCATAGTGAGTTAATGCATTAGCCACTAGATAATTAGTATTTTTTATGCTAATCATTTATATGTGAATAAGTTCGGTTCCAAAGTAGGGTTATACTACCAGCAAGAGCAGTAGTCAGATTCTAATTCGCATTCTCTAATACATTTCTTAATATGTTGTTCCGTATCCACGTTATATATAGTGAGTGGTTCTTAATTTTGATCACACTTATATTTTCAGAAAAAAGCAATAAAGGAAAGAGAATCAAATTCTTATTTCTATTGGAGAGAGAGAAGGGTGGGGGACCAAATGCAATGGGTCATAACCATAATCATTATTGTTTGCATTGTGGAGTCCCTAGCATACTCCATCAACCATGTAAACGATGGTTTTATTAGCTTAAGTTGTACTATTGAATTTATGAGCAAGTAAGAAACTCAAAAAAAAGGTACGATTAATGAGCTTCTGGTCTGTTTGCACACTGCCTCCTTTGTGGGGTTTGATCCTTCTTATTTACCCTTATCAAACTAACGAAGGACTGAAATTTAAATTTTAAACGCTTCTATTAAAAATATCAAAATATACTAGTTGAGTTATAAAACTCTTATGAATGAAGTAAATTAAGAAAGTCGGATAATCAAGTACTATCTCTCTCTTTTTAACAAGAGCCAAACCTTTGTTCATAAGTAATTAAGTATGACCATGGGTTGAGGCTTAAAAATGAGAAATAAACAAACAAAAAAGTGTATTTAAGGAAATAAGTTACTTTATTTGTTTAAAGCCATTTTTTTATATAGAATTAAAGCCACTTTTTATTTCACATTTTATGCAAAATATTTTTTTTTAATTAAATAGACAGAATTTAAATAAATAAGTTAGCAGTAAATAAAAGTTGTCCTATAAAAAAGAATATGCAAAGAAAATTTGGGTTTTTTTTTTTTTTTTTTTCAATCATTGGGTTTTGGGTGACAAAGAGCATCTTAAGAAAAATTATCATTGAACTCATATTCAATCAGCATGATAATTTTGGACAGGAAAATAGCTAAATCATAAAAAAGCAAAATGAAAAAATCAAAGTGGGGAATGAGTAGGTTTGTGAAAAGATGGGTAGCAATGAGCACATGACAGCAATACACTAGTCTTATGTTACATTACATATCATTGACGCAATTGCATGAGAAGATGACTCTTTCTCTATCTCTCTCTGGTTTCTTCTCTCTACTTTGGCTCCAGACTTTAATGTCCCAATGTCAAACACTCATTAATTGTCCTTTTCCTTTTACTGGAGCCTTGTTTATCTCAATCTGTTTTATTTTATTTTTTTTTTGGCTGAAAGGAACCTTGATATCCTTTCGTTGTTACATAGGCTGCCTGTGCCTTATGGTTGTTTTGTTAATCTCTCTGTCAAATTTGTTGTGTTTTCTTCTTGGATATTAGTCTGTGTTTCGATAAATAAGTTCATTATATTGTTTTATAAATTGACTAAAATTAATTAAATTAAATTTGAGAAAAAAAATTTGGTGAGTTCAAATGAGATAGATAAAATCACTTGCTGTCAAATAAGAGAATTAGGGTACGAAACCCATCTATGCCAAAAACTAATTAATATCTTAGCTCAATAATAGAGAGCAATCATCATAAAGTGGACGCTATAAATTAAACTACTTAGCTCTTCTTAAAAAAATTTATACTCAAGCCAAATGAACTAACTAATCAATTTGGGCATGCAGAATATTTGCTGAAAATGTTTATTTGTAGAATATGATTAAGGTGCAATTGTATCAAAAAATTTGAAGCTTTAAAAAACCATATAATACTAAATAAGCTTAAAAAATTGGAAAAAAAAAAATTTGTGTTTGGATAATTTGATGAACTCATCAATTTCATTAACTTATTTAATTTTGTTGTACAATAATACAAAGATGAAAAAGGTGATCATTTAAAAAAGGGGGATGAAATTAAGCTTAATCGACAAGGCCACAGGATCATGATCATGCAATTACTAGCAAAATCTTGGCGATTGAACTTCATGATTTTCCTTTTCCACATTTCTTTTGTTTTTTATCCCCTTTTTGGATCTCGAGAAAGCAGGATAAAGAAATTGTCAAAATGTTATTATTAAAATTTCCTTTAAAAATGTTATCATTAAAAATAAAGAAGGAAAAAGAAAAGGACAAAAAGAAAAAAAAATGTTGAAAAATAATAAATATGACCTAGTCTAGTCCAAGTAACTTTTCCCATAATCCAAACTAAATGAGACCGGATAATGGCCCTTCTAATCTCATCTGGTCCGTTGTCAAAGCGCAAATGTGCACATTTGAGTCATAAAAGCAATTGTTCATCCCAAAACACAATAGGATAGGATTATATCGTAGTCATTACTTCTAAAACTCCACTTCACTTAGATCAACATTGTGTAATAACTTTTTTTATACTCTTTTCTTAGTATAAAAAATTGCTTAAATTAGGTCGTGAATTGCCTTTAGGGTAACATGATATTTCATTTTCCTCGGGATGGGAGCTACTAGTTAAATAAATTTGCACTTTGGGCACCATGCTTTATTATATATATATATATATATATATATATATATTCAAGCCTGTTAAGTTAACTAGTAAATAAGAAAAAGTTACATTAATGGCTGCCACAAACTTTATCTAACATAGAGCAAGAAAAAGCCACAAAGAGTCTATTAACACATTTTAATGCTTCAAATGAAAATATTCAAGATTTAAATGACTAACAATCACTTTCAACGAAAACATGCAGTATTCAAATCTCGTTTACTAAACTATCGAAAGAATTATTCCAAGAGCAAGTCCCTTATGTGCTTACAAAAAAATGCTTGAATTCCAAAGACATGGTATGGGCGTATGGCATTCGTGTCAATTGGTCGACACACTATGATCAATAATCCGACAGTAAAGCATAGGAACGTAGATAATAAGTAGTAGTTAATAATAGAAACAATAATAAAAGTAGTTAGTCTCTCAGGTTGGCCGGCTAGCTTGACTAAAGTCTTAAACAAATGCAAATATGAGGTGGCCTTTTATTTTCTTTATTTATTTATTTTTTTTCTGGTAGGTTTTTATTTTATTTATACGCTGTAGATGGGTGACCATTTTTGTGTAAGAATCTTAGTTTGATTTTGCTGACTTTGTAGGGTCCGCCAACCTTAGTCTTATTATTATCTCACCGTCACAGCAGGTCTAAGCTTATGTTAGGCACGTGTTTTTTCCACAAATCCGGCCAATTCTTAATTCCAAAATACGTTTTTCTATTTTTTATTTTTATTTTAAAAAGGCTAAAATAAAATTCACTTGTGAATGGTTATTTATATCCTATATATGACGCAGTAATAACATAATTGAGTAATCAATTTAACATTAATTGGGCCAAATTCATTGACTTAAAAAAATGTCTCAAAAAAATTTCAATTTATTGTAGGTCTAATTATAGGGGATGGTTCTAACTTGAGAGATATTAATGGGAAAACAAGTACATATTAGTATATTACTCTATGTGGCCACACACTTAAATTTCTAACCCAAAAAATAAAAAAGTCTCCAACAATTTCAACTTATTGTAGGTCTAATTATAGGGGAGGGTTCTAACTTCTAACTTCTAATTAAGAGAGTTATTAATGGGAAAATTATACGTTCTTAATTGCTGTAATTTAAGGAATTAACAGTTGGATTAATTGATTGAAAGTAGTTCAAGAGCTTTGTGACTTAGGAAGATTGTCAAATTGTCTGATTTTTTTTTTTTTTTGATACAAAGCTTTGAAATACATTCAACCAAACAAACAAATTTGAAGTACAACAGAGATGACAGAACGAAAACATGAACAATCAAATACAATCCGCCTGAATCAACTCAAGCAAAGCAGGAGGACAAACCCCCACCCACACCTGAGAGGCTTCACTCCTTCTAGCTAGATGAGCTAGCTCATGGGCAGCTTTGTTGTACTCCCTATTCAAATTGTCTGATTCTCCTTGTGGAGAGAATCTAAATTCAAATTCTCACTTTTATAGAAAAAAAAGAAATCAATTTCAAGTATGACAATGGGATAGATTTTTCAGACCTTGTCCACTATTTTTATTTATTTATTTATTTTTGGTGAGAAAGAGACCTTGTCCACTTGATCTTTCATAAGATTTTATTTTATATTTTTGGGCCATAGAGATGATTTGGAAAATGCAGTTTAACATGACCGATCTATGTCACATGCGATTTAATTTAAATTTGTGCATCTACTATCTTCAAGGCGACTCAATAATATAAGTGAATGAGGCAGTCACCTAAACCTCCAAGTAGAAAAAAGACTTTTAAATTTTAACCAATAGAGTTATTTCTTTAATTGTAATAGTATTTATTAAATCCAAATATTAGCCAATAAATAAAATAATTATTTTTATCAAATGAAAAACAAGAGAGAGAGAGAGAGAGAGAGAGAGAGAGAGAGAGAGAGAGAGAGAGAAGTACTATGTCCACAACATTTTTCACAATAAATCTTAAGTGGTGAGTTGTTACTGGCTGTTATTGGTAGGAAAAAAAGTAATTTTAGTGGTAGATTTTAATTAGAACTAGTAACAACTTAACACTTAGGATTTGTTTTAAAAATATTGTGAATGTAGTACTTATAAAAAAAGAGTAATACACAAATTCTAAGTAGTAAGTTGTTATTGGCTGATATTGGTGGGCAAAATAGTAATTTCAGTGGTGGGTTCAAATTAAAACTATTAACTTAACACCTAGGATTTGTTATGAAAATGCTATGAATGTAGCACTTTTAAAAAAAAAAAAAAAGCAATCTAAAAAAAAATTCACAACATTTTTCACAATAGTAAAGTTGGAAAATTTTTATTAGTTCTCATCTATGTCCACCACTAACATCATATATTTACTTACTAACATCATATATCTATCAACTTTCTAAAAAAAAAAAAATCTACATGATTAATTAGTAATTTTGCATCTAAAACAAGAAAATATAATTTAAGTAACTTTAAAAAAAAAAATAAACAGTCATATTTAAATATATAAAAAGCCTCAATTTCATTTTTGTGTAAAGCCACCAAATGCATCAAGCTGCCCTTAATCTCGTATTGATATTCTAGCGTTTAGGACAAGAAGGCAAACCACCCCATAGGTTAATATGACTTTATATTTTGAAAAAAAAAAAAAAAAAACCCTTAATAATGTAAGGTAGTCACTTGTAGTGCATATATTAATTGTACCATTTTTTCTATTATAATTATTTGTATTTGTATGTTTTTTTAGGAATTGGGGTGGTGTGGGGGAGAAGGTATATGGTGCAACGGATATATATATATATATATATATATATATATATCATGTAAGGGTGGGTTCTACCCCTATGTGAGGAGGGGGGTCGGGTTACACTTACAGTAAGGGTTGGACCAACCATTTGGCCATGCCCATTCTAGTATACTCCAAAAGGTGAGATCCAAAATTGCAATCATCAATTAATTGATCTAAAGGCATTACTTGAAGCTCAATGGCACTTAACTAGTCGAGACCCTAAGTTCTTCGGACAGACTACGTCAAACCATATTTTTCAAATTTATCTATAATACTATGTATGTATGCTCAAGCATAAATGCGTGCGTCATATATAAATTTGCTGATTCTTTTTTTTTTTTTTTTTTTTGAAAAATAAACTAACGGTTAAACACACACACTTAATGTCAATATACTTAAAAAGGATTTATTTGGTTCATAGCAAAGCATTACTGCAGCAGGGAAGCGGGCTTCGGTTTGATTTTCCATCATGGAAATCTCAAAGAATCATGATGATGCATCGTAACAGGATCTACAGAATTAGGGATATATTGAGCCCTTAAAAAACACAATACAAACACACAAGCAATGTAGACAGTTTCTTGGTGGGTGAGTCAGTCGTCCTGACTCGAACATTCTGATAGAGAAAGATTGAAGACCTTGACTTGGTGTCCCTCTTGGATAGAAGAGCCGAAATCTTTGATTTATCTGTGAGCGAGGGAAAATTGTGTTTAGACATGGATAAATTATTGTTTCTTATAGACAAAGCTGGATGGCCCTACCCTTGCTTCGTTTAGTTGCTCTCAACAATGACTATCACAAAAACAAGTAAAGGGACATGGCATCTTCCATGATTAGTGCATATAAATATATGTCATGTGGTAAACCCTAATAAAAATAATAAAACTCGAATCACAATAAGTGATATCAACAATTATATATTTGTATAATATTACTGTGAAGAAAATATTATATTGTTTTGAGAAATCTTGCATGAACTTGTGCAACTAAATTCTTCACTCCCATGAAAATTGAAACTTCTGCCAACTATAAATGTGCTTCCCTCACTTAAATTTGCTTTGAAAAAACTTGATTCTGTTCTGAATATAATAAACCTCCCTATCAGGAAATTGTGTTAATATGTTATACCCTTAATTAAAACAGTAATCATGCTGTGCGAAGTGAGTTGTGAATGGCCAAAAGGGATTGTACCCTCAAGGCCTCACGCTTTTAATAAATCTTTTTATTTTAAGCATTTGCACCTTTCAATCCTGATGTAGTTTTATTAATAATAGGTTCCTTTAGAAGAAGAAGTACCACAGTACAAATATTAAGTTTTTTTTAATGTCGAAATTGACATAGTTTGAACCGCGCATTAGGTAGAAGGCAGTAACTATCAAAATATCAACAATGACATCAGTACTACTTGGAATATTGAGTGATTTTATTTTTATTAACATTTCTTTGGGGGTGATGGAAGAAAGGTTGCAATCACATGATCTACGTTAAAATTTGCACCACAATGCTTCTTTAAATAATGTTTCCATACAGAGAGATAGCCCTTCCAAGAAATTGAACCCTCTTTAATTTGGTGAAGTCCATGCTGCCCTCAAATTAGAAATCCATCATTATCATCTCACTTTTTATTGTTTTTGAAGGAGACTCTATCAATATTATTGAACATTTCCAGAATCCTTTACTCAATCCTCCATGTTTTATTATTCTTTTTTGCCTATTGTATAGCTTCTCTAAACTCACTATCCTAGTTGGGATTTTTGTTTTGTAAAGTGTAAACAAGAACATTAATCGGTTTACCTACAATTTCGCTCGCTAGACTGCTCACTTCTTATTAGTTATTAGTGTGATTGAAGATCTTTAGAATCCTTCAGTCAATCCTCTGTATTTTGTTTTTCTAATTTTTTTTTTCTTTTTGCCTATTGTATAGCTTCTCTAAACTCACTATCCTGTTGGGATTTTTGTTTTGTAAACAAGAACATTAATTGGTTAGCCCACAACCTTGCTTGCTAGGCTGCTCACGTTAAGTGGGGTGGGTCCTTAGATTATCTCTTCTCTTCTTGATCGGATCTCTTCCCTAGGCGCTAGTGATGGATTCATCCCCCCTTTTGCCTTCATTTATAAGATATATCTTTACTTATTATTATAAAATGAACTTAGCCGAACAAGGGGGAAATCATGCTCAGTTGCTCCATTATTAGTTAATTGTCAAATACACAAATTTTAGAGAAAAGTGAACATTTCAAAAAGTTACTAGAATTTATAAATTTATTTGATTTTAGTTATTAATAAGAAAACATGCATTCTTTACAACAAAAAAGGATATTATAGAAAAGTAATGCTTTTATTTTGTAGTCGACATAGATTAAGAGATAGCATAATGTAAAGGAAAAAGATAATTTACATTATAACCCTATTTTTAGAAACCAAATCAAACCCTAGATTTTTAATAGTGTCAATTTAAACTTTCAATTAAACCTTAAAATAAAATGTCACCTCAAAATTAAAGTTTAGACCATTCTAAAATTCTAGAGTTTGATTTGAAACTATCAAGCTATAAGGTTTAATTTGAATCTAGCCTTGAAATATATGGTTTAAAATTAATTTACACATTGAAAAAATTAAGGTAATTATATATTATAGGATTGAGAGAGTATTTATTTATTAATCATTATCATACCAAATACTTTTTTAATGATTCGATATTACAATATATATATATATATATATATTTTATAGATATAATAGAATTTTAAATATATGGTGTATAATTCATAATAATTGCTCTTTATTATTAGGCAATGACACTAATTGATTTTTGATGTAAGTAAAGTTCAAATTCCAAATTTTTTTTTTTTTTAAAATTCTACAATAATAGACTTTACCAATTGAGCTAATTGAAACCCATGGGAAGGGAGGGGGGTTGAACCATAGTTCTTCTAATAAAGGAGAGTTAGCTATACCACATTTTTGTATGAATTCTTAAGTACTCAAACATTATTAATAATTTTGTAACTTAATTGGTGCTTTCCAATGTTCCTCTTTTTTGTTTTTGATACAAGATAAAAAATTGACTCTAACCTAAACTAAGTGTATACGTGTGTAAAATTCCCTCCTAGAGATTTGAACTCCGATCCTTGCCCTCCACACCCCATAAACACTAAAGATGTGCGATGGTGCTTCCCAATGTTCCTAACAGAGTAATTCAATGTTCCCAATGTTCTCGTTATAACTACCGAATAAGTCTTAAATATTCAAACGTTACTTACAAGTTATAAGTTAGTAGCACGAAGCTTCCAAAAGCATTTCCACTTTCAAGTCTATCAAACCCATTATAACTAAGGTCAACATAAAACTGCTCCTTCCGGAATTTAACGAAATAAAGTTGCAACTTCCAGTTCACATTTTTTATCGTATCGTGTGTATTAATGTATGTGAGAAAACAATAACACGTTATAACTTACATATAAAACTTCAAATTTTTTCTACAAGCAACAATAACAACACTATGGCTAAAGAGCCTTGACTTAGAAACTAGCTAGTTGGAGGTTTGCTAAAAAATATCTTGCCTAAAAAATATATGCGGCGAAGACGAATATTCTGATGACCAATAATTTATGGTAAAAAAAGAAAAGAAAAGAAAAAAACATAGTTATTGTAAATATTTTGATCTTGTTGGACTAGGTCACTTGTATTAGGGACATTGAGGATGGGAGGGTTTGGGGGACCACTGAGACTTGAGGTCCATGTTACAAGGTTCATGAATCAATGAATATTTCACACACAAGTGTGATACTACTATAGCTGTCTTTGTCTTTATTTTATGTTTCCTCTCTGTTGTCTTTAAAGTCAAAAAAGTTATTATCATCAATGCCAATCAGAGAATATGATGAGAAAGTTTGAGTTTTTGCAAAGAAATAAAACCCAACCAAAACCCACCCAACTCCCACTATTCATTCTGCTTTTACCTTTTTTTTGTATATGCACACCAATATTTCACTCTTCCCCCTCCCAAACACAAATGATTTGGTAGGTTATGATTGATGTAAGAATATCTTCATATGCTTTTATTTATTTTTTTTATTTTATATATATGATCGTTGTAAAATGTTTCACCACTTTTAAGAAAGGCTAAAAAAAAATTTAGTAATGTTAGAGATAATACAAATTTAAATACATAAGATTTACAACTAGACGTGTTACCAATCACAAAAAATGATTTATATAGGAAAATGTTATAGACACTATAAATTTTACTACGTAAACTTTTACAAATTAATGTGATAATGAATATTATTGGTAGACTACAACATTTTATTAAGTGCATATTTGAATTACTTTGTGTAACTGATGATACATCTTTGTAAGGGTAAAATTTGTAGTATTCCTAGCATAATTCATTCAAATATTTATTTATTACTTCTTAAAGCGCCACTGATTACATTCATTGTTACATCATTTGCAAATTTTTCTAACTTGATCAGTATTAAAGGTGAGTTGAGCATCAGTTTTAAGCTTTAAACTTTTATATATAGCTTTTTAAAACTTCATTTTTTCCCACATTTTCTTGCTTTTTCAAAATTTTTTTAGAGCATAAGTATATTTTAGTACACTTTCATATTATTTAAATAATATTAAAATATAAAAAGACCTATTTAAAGTGATCGTTTTCCGCTCCAAACGTGTTGAGCCCTCGGCCCTGGTCTAGACCTCATCTAAATTAAGATTTTTTTTTTTTTTGGGTGTGTCCCTACTTCTAGATTGATTGTTTTTAGCATGATGGGATGTGTCGGCTGTGACAAATGCAACTGGATTAGGATAGGTGAATCCTGCTGGCAATGTTTGATATATATTCTTGAGTCTCTGAACTTGGCAGAGCAGAGTTGAGCATCCCCACTTGCTAGTTGCTGCTAAACGTGTCAAACCATCTCTCTAACTATGTACTTTAAAAAAATGTTTTATTTTGTAAGGAAAAAAGAATACGCCGAAGAAAACACATTGATTGAAAGTAGCTGCTTCATGAAGTCAAAGAAAAGCGCTACAGATTACAGAATTCATATATGCGCCTAACACTTCTTTTTTCTTTTCTGAGGTTGAATTCATGAAATCTCACCTTAAATCGTTTCTTTATAGATGCTCTTTGATTTAAAGATTATTGGCAAAAAGATAGAAATTTTCTTGTATTTTTTCTCAATGAAAACAAACCATATTTGCCTCAACTCTTGACTAATCGATAAGTACAGGACATAGTATGTTTACACGCAACATTTAAAAGAATCAACCCTCCAATTACAAGCTCACAACTAAAATAAGTGAAAATGGTTGTTACAGACAATAAGTAGGGGGGGGTCATAGAATAAGAATTTTGTGTGTTCACTAGATGTGAATACCTCTGAACTTCCAGCCATAATACTGTTTCATTAATAAATGGGTTTTGACAATTTTCCATCATAGTGCCCGAGCAACACTTTTGAACTCATTCAAGCAAGATTGGAGTATCTTTTGACGCTTCTGAAGAGACTGTCGTTCGTTCTGTAGTACATCAATCGCGCTGGGAGCAACAAACATGTCCATGAATCTCTCATCATTCACAGCAAACAAATCCAATCCAAGTGCCAAAACAAGCCTATCCCGGCTGCACATTGCAGAACAGATAACAGGTTGTTATGATCAGTTCCTTATATCAGAGAACAGAAAATGATTCTGAAAAATTCAGAGACATTTAGTCTAAAACCAGGAATTTTGCTAGGGACAAAGGCCACAAGAAATAGAACAACAAACTATAGTAAAACTGTAAAAGAATGTTCCATTTAATTAAAAACCCAGAAATCTCTCATTATTGAAGGAGCAAACTAGCAAAGTGAAATAGAAATTAATATAAAATGAGCTAGTGTACCTCAGACATAAATCAAGTGAATCTATGAGATATGCATGCAATTTGAGAACAGAAGTTTATGCAAATTTAAAGAAATGGTTTGCACAAAGTAGTGTCATCTGAAATATTTGTAACATAAAACCGACCAAACAAATAAAACCAAGCCTTAAGAAAGCTTGATCCCCTCAAGCCTATGATGGTCTAACTTGAGAACTTTTAGGTAACCTGTAAAGATAAATTCCTGATCCCTTCAAGCCACAAATTTAGAACATGTGTTCTGGTATTTCCATAAATATAAATGCGTTTATGGATGCAAAGTTAATGTCGAAAGATAAACATGCTTACCAAGGGGTTAAGAACCCAGAATTCAATGTGGAAGCCACACTTCGCTCAACAAGAACTTCACGTATCCGTGCAAAATGATGTGCGGCCGTTGAACAGATTTCTGAGTAAGCTGAGCCTGATCTTAAACCGCCATCACCAGTTCCAAACAAAAGACCACCACCATTTTGAACTCTCATGTGATCAGCATTTCTGCTATTCCCTGTCAATCTTGAAACCCGTTTTCTCACTCCAACATCAATGCCATTTCCAAAGTCTTTCTTGGCCCCTGCAAGTATTGCATCACATGGCTGATCAGGCGAGGGGGTCTCAGGCACAGTCATTTGGCTATCTCGGAGAGCTTCTGTACCTTTTCCTGGTGTGGTTTGCTGTCCGTTCCTTTGCGGAGGTATGTTCTCTTGATCTCTAATAATTTCATCATGAGCTGCTGATCCTCCATCAGTTAGCTCAACACAAAACGGACCAGCTGACTTGTAAAAAGAGGTTGCACTTGAGCCAAAACCACCTTGAAAATCATTCTCATAACAGACCTGCGAGTATGGGCTCGTAACTGAATCAAGGTGGTGCCGAACTAGTTGCTTGCATTGTTTGGCCAGGTCCTTCATAAAGCGAATGTAAGCATGCCTTAGAGCAGCATGAAAACCAATATAGCCATCCATTTTTTCTGATTTCCTCCCATCTGCATGAAAAACAAATTCCAATGGTTTTATGATTAGTTCGATGAACTTAAAATTCAGACACACTCCCTCCCCAAGATGGACCCTTTTCCTTTCACTTGGAAATTGAAGGTTCGTGTCCTATATTCATTCAGGATCTATGCATAGACAAGGTAAGAAATACATAACTAACAAAAATAGTTGATGTAACTCAGACATCAGATTACAAAACCTGAACTCCCACAAACATAATATATTTACATAACTAATACATTTATGTATATTTCTTGTTCCCTATTAAAATATCATATGCTGAACAAGAATAAGAAAATCACTCTGAGGTTACATAAATAAAGAAAAAGAAACTAGGCTGAATCCATCAAATCTCTAATCCCAAGTCTTTGGGTTGGTGATAAAGTAAAATTAACTAACCATGAAAGAAATGTGAACAAAGAATTAAATAGCTTCTTACATTCCGAATCACGACTGTGATTTCTTTCTAGAGCAAGATCATAGAGATTCCCCAAAACAAAAGCAAGCCGATCACAAGCAGTGTCAAGAAGAGGAGCAAGCCATGATCTGGCAGCAGCACGGGCAATTTCTGCAGCAGCTTCAGTTACTCCTCTACCCCCACCTCGGCCAGCATGGGCAAGTAATATATTTGCCACCTGCCAAGGGACAAAATAATTTAGTTCATAGAATCAAAACCCATCAATCCCCAGGTAATTGCACTTCTAGGATACACACCTTCTCCCTTGACACTGGGGGGCATTCAATGGAATAAGCAGCACACCGAAATTCATGCATCACCCTTTCAAAAGCAGCTCCTCCATAGAGCTGAAGAGTAGCATTGGGAGGCTTTATATCTGCAGTAACTCCAGGCCATCCTCCAAGACCACTTTGTGACTGCTCCTCCATTGTTGTCTTCCCCCATTGCTCTGGTGCAGGATCTGCTGCTCCATCAATTAAAGCTCCCTTTACGATAGACATATAGATAAATTTTTTAATCAAATATCCAAGACTTAAAAAAATTTAAGAAAATGAATCTTATATGATACTTCCTGGATTACTTTTTACAGGTAGTAATAAGTACAAAGTAATTGGGTGATATTTGCAGAGGTAAGGATGATTGATAAATTATTCAAATTTTCTTTTCCGAAATTTTTTTTTTTTTCTTTTTGAGTTTTCGTGTGCTATTTTATTTTGGGTTTTTGTGTGTGTCAGTGTGTGTGTTGGAGGGGGGGTATCAAATTACCTCAAAAACTCTTGACTACTTGAGCTAAGTTAGCCACATTAGCAACAGAAGCATATGTTGTTAAGTGGAAGTAGACAAATAATGAATAGGATATGACTTGACATGAATTTGTCAAAGTGATTACTCACCAAATGATTGCTGATAGAAGCCGCATACAACATTGCAGATCTTCTAAGATGAGCAATATCAGAAGTGGCCTGAATTTTAGATTCCATTTTCCCCAATTCAGTAGTAACTTCACTGCAGCGCTGCTCAAGCAAAGCTAGAGTTGCTGGTGCAGCTTCTTTATATCTCTTATGAAGCTCGGACTCCAAATAATCTCTCAGACAGCCAAAACCAATATGAGGCCTGAACTTTTCCTCATCGAATCCACCCTTAATACCATCACGCAAGTGACGCAGAACTTCCAAGTCCACCTGAGATATTTGCCGGCGGAATTCATCATTTGAAATGGTGCTCTTGTCCTTTGGTAGGGCCACAAAAAATGGGCGCGTGTTATCTCCCAAGTAACCACTTGCACTCAAATATCGGTCCACCTCCCACCGGTCACTGAACTCCTGCATATTTATATACATCTCTTATAATTAGGGCCATTTTTTTCTTAACAATACTATTTTAAAAATTATTTTTGTTAATTGGGATTGTTTTAAAGTTATTTTTGGATATAGCCTTATTTGAATCTTGCCACTTGGAGAGACGAGTTGAGTACTCCACTGAAAACATGGAAAAAGAAGAATTTCACTAAAACACAGAACTCAAGTTCAGTGCTGGAACTCATCTCTCCAAGAGGTGAGACGCAAAAAAGGCTATTTCTCAAAATAACTATTAAACATTGCTACTTTGCCAAATATATATATTTTTTAAAGAAAATACCATTTAGCAAAAATGAACCTTAAAATTAGCATTCAGAAGTTTATATAATTACTTCAAGAGAAACCATTCACTTCCACCACTTGATGAAAACAAGATTCTTTTGTAATTTGTACATCACTAAAGCAAACCTCAACAGCAAAGAAGGCAAATATTGACTCATTTGGAATCCATTGAGAACATAGATGATGGAAGCACCCACTGTTACGAGCTTAAGTAACAGATTGAGCATTGGAAGCATTTGCCAATGGTGGATTAATTTCATGAACCATTATCTTCTTAATATTCTCAATTTTGGTTTAGATAAATAAGAAGAATAAGATTTACTTCGAGGTAAACCTTAACCTTCAAGTTATTCTAGCTAACAATTTGTTAATTGGAAAATCATGAAAATTTTTATTAATTGTGTACTTTTGAATTTATACACAAAATTTCAATTAGATGAAGATAAACTCGAACTTCATAGCATTTGCCAACAAAACAAATCATAACTCATCATAATATAAACTAATTCAAATATCATTATTTACTGAACACTAATAAAAATAAACTAAACACATAACACCCACTGATCTATATTATTAATTATTTTCTCTTTTCTAAAATGCTTAAACTTGCTTATTGGAGATTAACTCAATAAAAGCCATAAGTTCATACCTTGAGACGATTATCAAATTTGGAGACAACAATTATTGTCCTTCTGAATGTAGGATCAATTTCACGAATAGAATCCAACCACAACGATGAGCACCACTCCACACTACTCTGTTGAAGGAACAACAGAATGCGATGGGGAGGACTAGCCAATGACTTCACCATGTCAAGAATTTCCTCTGGCGTGGTTTCTGGTTCTCCCTTCTTTGCCTGCCAACAAAGTTTCAAACCGAAAATTCATATAAGAAGATAATAATTTCAAGCATTCACTTGCCCAAATATATAGTATATACATTAAGGAGAACCCACCTTAAGAACAAAGCCTGGGGTATCTATAATAGTGAGATTAGGACAATGTGCATATTCAGCTCTCATCACAATTGGCTTAGAAGAAACTGCAGTTTTAGTCTTCTTCAAAAGTGCTTCAGTTCGGGACTTTATGATATCTGCTATTGCAGATGCCAAAACAACAGGACTTCCATATTCTTCAGAATCCTCTTCCTGTTTTCAATTCTCAAACTTGAGATGGAGACAGAGAGCTAAACACAGTGAAATAACAACAACCTGAAGACAATTGCACATGTATTCATTGCCACATGTGACATCACCAACATAAAGTTTTACTAATGCCCAATGTGCTTCTTCTTGTATTATTAGTTATCTGATATTTAATTCCTTCAAAAAAAAAAAAAAAAAAAAAAAAAACCCTTTAATCTTTTATCTCCCAGTTTTTAGAAAAAGATCAATTTCATGTTTCTTCATTGTGTCAATCAGCAATTCATCACCATAACAAATAAATACACAATTTTATTTTTTATTTTTTCCCTCCTTTTCAAAAATTTGAATTTCTGAGTTTAGCTGTGGTTTAGTAAATTTATGAAACTGATTAGAACGCTAATCTGTAGTAAATATTTCTTAATACATGGATGAGGCTAGTGAAACTAGTTTCTTATATTTTCCTGGGAACAAGAAAATCAATTTCTGAAAGCAACCTAGTTAGTTTGGAAGCGAAGCAAAGCAAAGAGAAATGGAGAAGGAGGACCTGAAAGCGGCAGCGGGGGTCGGGGGCGGAGGGGTCGTGGACCATCTGGAGAATGAGGGGTCGGCGAGTCCCCATCTCGACTTCACGGACGTTGAAGCGGAACCCTAGCAGCGCTTCTAACAGTGAGCTCTTCCCGTCGGACTGTCCACCGAGGGCCACGATCTCTGGGATCGGTACTTTCTCTCCGAAAGCCACTGCCGCCGCTTGCAGCCGGTTGTAGGCCTCGAAACGGGCAGAGTTGTGCTGGTGGTGCTTGCGAGACATGGATGAGGCAGAGGCCGACTTGTCCGATGGGGTCTTGGTGGGTGTACCCATGAAGCTGCTGGGATTGGTGGCCATTGGAGAGAGAGAGAGACGCTGAGAGGGGTTGGGGAATGGGGGATTTCTTTTTGAATTTGAATTTTGAATTTCGTTCATATGAAAATGAAAGCCGTTGGGAGGGAGCGAGGGTTTTTCATTTTAATTTTTTTTTTTAATTATATCTAAATTACAAATAGCATCATTTGAGCAACCATATCAATTTATGCAAATTTTTTGTCTATTTTACATATCCACTTTTATAAAATATTCACATCAGTTTATCTATTCTACACATTTATTCAATAAAATATTCATTCTTCTACAATTTTTTATTATTCACTCTATCACTACCCCTCTCTCACAGACCCACAGTCCATCACTACCAATGATCTCTCCACACCCAGCCACCATCATCACCAACCAACCAGCATCATCAAGGAAAACCAACCCATTCAATCCCAAACTCATTCATCACCCACCCAACCTGAAACTCAAGCAAGCTAAATCATCACCCACCCTATCGACGATAAGTTTCAAAATTTCAATTTTTTACTCCAAAGCTACGTTTGTTTGGAGTGAAAATAAAAAGGATGGAAAATGGAGAAATAGAAATGGGAGAGAAAATGAGGTTTGTGATTTTAATTGTTTGGTTGAGATTTGTGGTTATTTAAAAAAAAAAAAAATTATTGTTATAACTAGAGAGGAGAGATTTCCGTCACTGAATATTTTAATTTCATGTGTGCAAATTAATCCTAATTACATAATTCAAAATAAAAATACACTATCACAACATTCACAATATTATGGAGGAAAAGCAAAATCAAATCAATGTAAAACCATGAAAATTAAATTAAATCTAACAACACCTACACATAGTCCTAATGGCTTGGAACCATTGTGCTGCTAAACATATTTGATGGTTCAAGAGCATATACCTATCCTTCACCAAAAAAAAAAATCTTCAAATTTGATCATAACTGATCAATCCAAACAACACAATATCTTTTAGAACATACTTTCCAAAAAATATCATAATATATAATTATAAAGAATTGACGAGGATGTTGTTCAATCTAGCATGAAAAGTATCGAAACTAATAAGGATGATGATAAATCTTGATTGCAACAAACATCTAACTTAATTAATTGGTACACATGATGTTATACTATTGAGTGGAAACAATTTAATATCTACAACTCATTTTTTTTTTAAATAAATATTTATAATTGAATTTAGTCATGAATTAAAAGAGGTCAACACAAAATAATAGTAATAACAAAATTCTCTCTTGAAGTTACTGATCCTTTGATTTAAGTTTTGTTAGGTCATTTCACCCACCTTGTTTTGATTGACATAACTGCAATTAATCAATTCAACTGAGAGATCGGTCAATAGTTCACTTCAAGTTTAGATGAAAAGATGTATGAATTTCCATTAAAAAAAAAAAGATGTATGAATATTCCCAATAATCCATATTTTCTTTTGCAGATTTACATTTTATTATGATTCACATGCTCTAGTTTATTTCATTTTGATATTTTCGGGATAACATGTCAATCACATGCTTGATTGTGTGATTTTCTTTGGATTTTGCAAGTTTAAGGTTTTCAGCCCAAAGTTGTGTACGCCTATTATAACCGGCATACACCGCTGTGGCAACTATTATATATAGTGGAAGAAGTTTTCCTCTCCCCTGTAGGAGGTTCTCTCTCTCTCTCTCTCATGTAAGGGAGTTGTGGTCTCTCTTAAGTAGGAGTGTTTTCTCCCATAGTTCTGGCAACTGTGGGCTTTCTTTCCTTTCGAAGTGTTCATTTATTCCTTTCGATGGAACAGGCTATTTTGGATGGGTTGTAGAGCTTAAAGCTTACCAAAGAGGAGGAAGAAGGTATACAACTATCAACTCCTAGTAGAGCTGAGTGGCTGGAAGAGTGTCAACTTAGCTTGTTCGGGAAATTGCTGTCTAATCGGTAGCAAAATCAAAGGGCCTTAAAGAGTACTTTACGGTCGGCATGGAAGATGGAATCAGATCTTAGGATAGTAGAAGTTGGGAATGATATCCTCCATTTTAAGTTCAACTCTAAATACCAAATGGAATGGGTGGAGAAGAATGGACCGTGGAACTTTGATAACAATCTTCTACTGTTATGCCGGTGGAGAAAAGGATTAACAGCTGCAAACATTAGCTTCTCTCACTCACTATTTTGGGTTCAAATTTGGGGCATCCCATTTGAGCTTATGATAGAGGAAATGGGGAAAGCTGTTGGGGATAAGATAGGCAAGCTTCTTGAAGTTGATAAGAGATCTTGGTAGTTAGATCAGGCGAAGTATATGAGGGTCAGAGTGGAAATACAGTTGAACAAGCCATTACAAAGAGGTGGATATTTGCTGAATGGAGAAGGAGAGAAGGTGTGGGTTACCTTCAAATATGAAAGGCTCCCAACGGTATGTTACAAGTGCGGAATATTGGGACATGACGATAGGCATTGCGAAGAGCTGGGACTGGAGCAAGTGACTGAGTACCAGTACAGGGACTGGATAAGAGCTAACGGCAACTCTAGAGGTGGGCCGGAGAGGATGAAATTAAGAAAAGAAATGCAACATTAGCCAGGTACTTTGGGACGGGCGGTAGAACAACCATCAATGGCGGAGAATGCCATGGTTGGCAGCGGCGGAGGAAGTGGGCAGAACTACGGTGCCAGGGGTGCAGAGAAGCAGCCCGGACAGGGTGATGTAAGCAGTGATGCTCAGTCAGGAAGTCAGGCAGATGGGACAACTCGACAGTAAGTCCTCTAACTGCTGATACGTTTGAGCTTACACGTGATACAAGGAAATTTTTAAATTTTGAAATTAAAGGAAGTGAAGGTGACGCGCTAGGCTGTGACCAATCGGATATGGGCTTCCAAAATGGGCCCATTTTAGAGGAAATGGAGGTTACAAGCCCAATTAAGCCCGGTATAGATTTTTCAGAGTTTAAAAAGGATGGGTTCTTAGATGTGGGCTGTAAGGATAAAAATAAGGAGCCCAAGACAATAGGTAGTTGGAAGAGACGTGCAAGAGAGAAAGGATTATTCAAAGAGGAAGCTGTGTTGGGCCAGAAAAAAAGCAGTAAGCTTAAGAGGGTCAGAGAGTTAGAAATTTTAGAAGCAGAGGAAAAAAGAAAACTGAAGAGAAAGCAAAAGGAAAACATTCAAGGAACGGCGGTGGCTGCTGAGTAGCATCGCCGAGAGCCATGATGGCCTTAGGCTGGAACTGCCAGGGGCTTGGGAACCCCCGGTTAGTTGGAGCGTTGCGCACCCTTGTGCGGCGGTGGGATCTCGAAGTGGTGTTCTTGTCGGAAACAAAAATGTCAATCGTTGGAATGAAAAAGATTAAGCTAAAGCTGGGTTTTGTTAATGGTCTATATGTCCAAAGACAAGGGAGAGGAGGAGGTTTAGCAATGTTTTGGAGGAAGGAAGTTAATTTAGAGATTAAGAGTTATTCAAGGCATCACATTGATGCAGTGGTAACCGAAGAAGCATCTAGATTCAGATGGAGGCTGACGGGCTTTTACGGGCATCCGGAGACACATCGGAGGAAAGAATCATGGAGGTACCTTAATACTCTTAATTGTCAATTTAATTTGCCTTGGTTATGTTTTGGCAATTTTAATGAAATTACTTCAGTTGATGAAAAACTTGGGGGAGCTCAGAGAACCCAAAATCAGATGAATGCGTTCCGGAATATTATTCAAAAGTGTGGGTTTAAAGATTTTGGGTACTCGGGTTTTGAGTTTACTTGGTGCAATCAACAGGAAGGAAATGATAGAGTCTATTTGAGGCTGGACAGGGCTCTGGCTACTCCAGGGTGGATAGAGCATTTTTCAAATATAAAAGTCCAGCATTTAGAAGAAACCATGTCTGATCACTGCCCCCTATTACTTGCTGATTCTAACTCCTTTCAAAAGCATGGGAAACAAAGATTTTTCTTTGAGGCAATATGGACAAGACGGGCTGACTGCAAGGAGCTGATTGGGGAAGTGTGGAATGCTAATAGTAATCTCCATGATCCGGGTAGTTTTAGTGCTGGGCTTAAAGTATGTGCGAATAGACTTGATAAGTGGGGAAAATCTGTTTTCAGGCAGATTCTGAAGAAGATTTAGGAGAAGAAAGAAAGGCTTGGTGAGCTATTACGAGATGACACATCACTTCAAAATGGGGCTGAAATTAATAAGCTAAGAAAGGAGATTAATCTCTTGTTAGATGATGAGGAGGTCTGGTGGCAGCAGAGATCAAGAGTGCAATGGCTGGGTGAGGGCGATCATAATACAAAATATTTTCATCATCGTGCCTCTGAGAGAAGAAGGAAGAATGCTATTGTTGGGCTGTGGAATGATGAAGGTGTTTCGTGTGATAGCAAGGAGGGTATAGTCAGGACTGTAACTGGTTATTTTGAAGATATTTATTCCTCCAGATACCCATCCCGCTTGGAAGAGGTAACAAATTTAATTCAAGCCAAGGTGTCAGAGGAGATGAATGGTGATCTTACCAAGGATTTTACCGTAGAAGAAGTCAGAACAGCTCTTTGGCAAATGCATCCAACTAAAGCACCTGGGCTAGATGGTATGTTTGCTATCTTTTACCAAAAATTTTGGGACATTGTAGGTTATGATGTTACTAATATGGTGTTAAATGTTCTAAATTTAAATGCTTCTTTATCTGATATTAATAGTAATTATATAACATTGGTACCAAAAGTTAAAATGCCCAACAGGATGAAGGATTTTCGCCCAATCAGTCTCAGTAATGTAGCATATAAATTGATCTCCAAAGTGCTTGCAAATCGCCTTAAGATTGTACTGCCTCAAATAATTTCTGAAAATCAAAGCGCCTTTCTACCTGAGAGGTTAATCACAGATAATGTGCTTATTGCCTTTGAGTTAATGCACTATCTGGATCACAAAAAGAGTGGGAAGGATAGTTACATGGTAGTCAAGCTTGATATGAGCAAGGCTTACGACAGGGTAGAGTGGAATTTCATTGAGGAGGTGATGAGGAGGTTGGGTTTCCATGAGAATTGGATTGGACGGGTGATGAAATGTATAACAACGGTCACGTACTTAGTGTTGATTAATGGAGAAGCTCATGGTCGAATTTCTCCAACTAGAGGACCTCGACAAGGCAATCCATTATCATCTTATCTGTTCCTTCTCTGTATGGAAGCTATTTCTGCCCTCATTTCTGATGCAAGTAGTAGGAATCTTCTTAATAGAGTGTCCATTTGTAGGGGCTGCCCTAGAGTCACGCATTTGTTCTTTGCGGATGATAGCCTTTTGTTCTGTAAGGCTGAAAAGAAGGAGGTCAACAAGTTTGTTGAAATTCTGGAGCGGTTTGAGGCTGCATCGGGGCAAAAGATCAATATGGATAAGTCTTCAGTGACCTTTAGCCAGAATACCCCAGTTGAAACAAAGGGTGAGGTCTTGGAAATTTTAGGACCAATGTAAGAGCTAAGGCAAGGAAAATATCTTGGGCTCCCATCAGTCATAGGAAAGTCAAAGAACCAGGTTTTGCAGAAATTAAGGAGAAGGTTGGAAAAAAACTCTCTGGGTGGAAAGAAAAAATGCTCTCTGTAGGGGGAAAGGAAATTATGATTAAAGCAGTCACGCAAGCAATCCCTACTTATACTATGAATTGCTTTCAACTTCCAAAAGGACTTTGTGAAGACTTAGAAAGAATGGAGAGGAATTTTTGGTGGGGTGAGAGAGATCAAGAGGCAAAGATGGCTTGGGTCAGCTGGAGGAAAATGTGCAAATCAAAATCGGATGGTGGGATGAGTTTTCGCAATCTACAAGCCTTTAACTTAGCAATGCTTGCGAAGCAGGCATGGCGTATTATGACGAACCCGAACTTATTGATTGTAAGAATCTACAAAGCCAAGTACTTCCCTTTTGGTAATATTTTGGGTGCAAAGCTTGGAAGCAGCCCCTCTTACGCGTGGAGAAGCATTTATAATAGTTTGGAGGTTATTCGGAAGGGGGTAAGGTGGAGAGTTGGCAATGGGAAGATGATACATATTTGGGAAGACAAGTGCCTGCCTAATCCTACTACTTACAAAGTATGCTCCCCTCTACAAGATATTGGAGATTTTCCAATGGTGTCATTGCTAATCGATGAAGAAACAAGGCACTGGAAAGTGGAGATGGTTAAGAGGTTTTTTCTTCCTTTTGAGGCTGAAACCATCCTTAACATTCCCCTCAGCTATAATTTATCGGAAGATAGCATAATTTGGTTAGGAAACAAACGGGGAGTTTTCACTGTTAGGAGTGCATATTTTGTTGCACTTCCTATTGTGGAAAATTCAGAGGAGGATGAATGCTCAAGCGGTGACTCTAGGACTCGCTTATGGAAGAAGGTTTGGCAACTCAAGCTCCCTGCCAAAGTTAGAATTTTTGCTTGGAAGGCTTGTATGGATGGGCTGCCCACTAAGCTGAATTTGGCTAAGAGAGGTCTAAATGTGGGGGCTGAATGTCCTCTCTTTGAAAAGGCTGTTGAAAGCTCTAGCCATGCCTTAATTTATTGTAATAAGCTTTGTGAGGTGTGGTGGAATTGGCAGGATTGTCCAATAAACTTGTTGGCTGTGAACAGATGCTTTGTGGATTTAGCAGTGGAAATATTAGATGCTGGCTCTCCAAATGACCTTGAGACTCTCTTTGCTACTACGTGGGCTATTTGGTTTAACAGAAATCAAGTGGTTCATGAGTCTAAAAGAAGTCCCCACTCTCAAATTTGGAACCTGGCAAGGTGTACACAGGAGGATTACAAAAATGCAATTCTGTTTTGTCGGGCTCAACAGCAACAAGCCCCAGATATTGGTTGGGCAGCACCTCCTCCGGATGTATATAAGATAAATGTTGATGGTGCTACGGCTGGGATTGGATGTAGGTCCTCTATGGGTGTAGTCATTCAAGATTGTTGGAGGATGGCTATTGCTGCGGTTAGTAAGGTGTTGAATGGAAACTATGGGGCGGCTGTTACAGAAGCTTTTGCAGTAGAAGAAGGGATTCGGTTGGCTAAGGAGATGGAGCTTCAAAGAATTATTGTGGAATCTGACTCTTGTGAAGTGGTTGATGCTATTAATGAGAGTAGTTGCAATGGTGAATTTGGGATGGTCATCCAAGGTTCTGTGGAGCTGCTACGGTTTTTTCAAAGCTGGAAAATGCAACATCTGAAAAGGGACTACAACAGAGTTGCGCATAAGCTGGCTCAGTTAGCTAAATCTTCAGGCTCTTCTCAGCAGTGGAAAGGAATTGTGCTGCCTGTCATTCAGCATGTTTTACTGTTAGATAGAGCTAAGTGTTAACTTTGTTTATTGTTTTTAGCTCTTTCTTTCCTACTTGCTGTACTTTGTTGTTCTCCAATTTCAGTTTAATGAAAATTCAGTTTCAGTTTCAAAAAAAAAAAAAAAAAACTATTATATATAGTGGTGTATGTTGGTATGATGCAACCTTATGCCCTGATTCTTTCTTGTTTGTTCTTATGTTTTTATTTATCTAATTTCATTCTATTAGTGATAAGATATTATACATATAACTCAAAATTACAAATAATTCAAAATAGGAATGAATTCAATTAGAGATATGGTAATGACAAATTAGAATGAAACTAATAAATTGAAACACGAAAATTGCACTCTTTTTAAGGAGATTCAAACCTTTTGTGGTTGGCGAATTCCACAAACTAGTGCAACAAAACTTCAATTCATGTCCTGGCCCCTTTAGGATAGAATAGCCTGACCGAATGGTCATATAGCTCATGCCAACTCTGCACAAGTGATTGAACTAAAAGCTCTATCAAAGAAACACTCTTCTTTGCTCGCAAATAATTATTACTTACATTTTTTTATGTGCGCTTATAAAGCTCTCTACGTACACTTTCAAGAGTGGTAGTAAGACCCACCCCCCCCCCTCTTTTTATAGAGATAGTTACAAGCACAATAATATGAGTCAACGGGTATTATATATTTATTTATTGTATTAACATAAACCAACATGTTTGAAGTCTAGTGGTGTATGTCAGCCACTAATTAATAATTATTAGGATATATGTGATTCAATGTTAGGAACATATGTCACTAGTTTATGTAATTGACTAATCCTTTGACAAACGCACTTTACTTGTAATTAGGTAGATCTAGGATGAGTTTAATGCTTCAAGAAACAAGGTTTCAAACTCAAGTGTTAAAGCCATGTAAGTCTGTCCAATAACCAAGTCAGAAAGTGTTGTTCATTAAAGCTTGACAGCTAGCATCTATCAAGGCTTAGAGAGCTGTCTGAATCCCATGGCTTGACAGTTTATCAACAAATCGGTATCTGTCGAGGTTTATGAAGTTCAGTTTTTCAGGACTGTTTTTCATCCAATCCGTGAATGTATGTTTGGACTTTCTTTTCTCACAACTCTAAACATATATAAGGATTATTTTAAGGGCGTAAAAGGTGACACAAGTTGCACAAGAGCACAATTCCATAGTGTGAAGAAGAGTGTGACCGGAAACCTAGTTTTGCCTTAGTTGTTGAAGAAGCTGCTGTGTTTGTACACCATAGGGTTTTGTGACCAAGCAACTTCATGATCTTCATCGTGTGTTGAATAGATGAACTTTGAAAAGAAAATAAAAGTAAAAAGAATAAAAAATGTTTTATATATGATTGCAAGCGTGTATTTTAGGAGATGTGGGAGTTATAGGATGTATCTTGAAGGTGATAGTCCCCATCAAACAGTTATGATTGTGTGTGAGTTAAAGTGATTTTCTCATATCTCAAATCATCATAATGTGTAGACGCTTATGCAATCTTGCGATGTTTTTCACACACAACACACAATATTCTTTGCTACTTTTGATACATGTGTAGGTGCAATGTGATTTAGCCATCACAAGGAATACTTGTGTTAATGTATGCTCACTAAACTGTCTTGACTTGTTTTTGAAATATAAAATTGGTTAGACTTATTTTGTGTGTGTGTGTGTTTTGAGATCTATGTGCTTAACTTTTTTTTTTTCTTTCTGTTGAAAGATGATTTTGAGAGTTCAAAATGTTGTTTGGATCTTTGGTTAAGTTGCATGTTTGATTGCATTCATGTCTGTTTTTTTTCTCTTATTTGAAAAACTATTTTTAAGCAATCTTGACAGCTCCTCGACAGCTCTCGACACCTAGCTTATCTATCGAGCTATTTAGTTGCTTTTTATCGCAATCTTAACACCTCTCGATAGTTAGGTCAATCAATCGAGCAACTTTCTGTCCCCTCGATAGCTCCTCAACAGATCCTCAATCCATCGAGTTTCTTTTTGCCTTAGACACCTGCTCGATAGCTACAACTGTCGAACCCTTTAAAGCTCAACACCTCTTGACACCTCTCAATCTGTCGAGAATTACTGAGCTTGTATCACGATCTCTCTTGACTCTTCACCTCCCAAAACCTCTCTCACTCACTCCAAACCTCTTCGTCAAGGATTTTTCGGCCTAGATCAAGTTTTTCTTCACTTGGTAAGGGTCCTAATCCTTCTTTTTCATGCATTTCATCTTTTATGACCTAACTTTTGGGTTTTGATGAAAAATTTGGGGTTTTTCAAAATCAAAGAGGTTTTTGCAAAATTTTTGGGATGGGTTTTGTGTTTTTGATCTTAAAACTTCATGCATTACATTTCATTTGCATTATAACAATGTTTCATGCATTCTTAGATGTGTGTTTACCTTGTTGCAAACTTGTGTGTTGGTAGGATTGGATTGGGTTGAGCCCATGATGCAATTACCTTTGTATGTCACATGTTCATGCATTCCCATGCATACGTACTTTCTATTCAATACATTGTGATATCTTGTTGCTTGAAACTTTTTTGATTGTCTCTTTCTCCCTCTCTCTTTTTTGTTTGTGTTAGTTTGCTTCTATGGCACCCAAAATGCAAATCTACTCCATTCCGGAACCCTCTTCATTTCGGGGCATCCACTTCTTCTAATCCTACACCTTTTTCTGTCCGGTTTCTTGATGAGAAGGCCAAATCTGACTTCTTTAAGAACTTCTCTAGACGAGGCGTTCATTCGGAACGCCAAGTCATTCTATCGAACTTCTCTGACACTGACCTACCCACTGTCATCTACAGTAGGGGTTGGGAGTCACTGTGTGACGTCCCGGTCACTTGTCCATCCGTGCTTATCTAGGAGTTTTACTCCAACATGCATGGATTTGATTATGCAGTACCTTTTTTTGTTACTTGTGTTCGAGGTACGTGCATTGTGGTCACACCAGATATTGTATCCGATGTGCTCCATGTCCTAAGCGTAGAGCATCCTAACTACCACGGTTGTGATCGTCTGAGGACTGTGTCCAAAGACGAGCTCATTTCCTCTTTTTATGGGTGTCCCTCTGATTAGGGTGATTGTTAGTTAACCTCTTGTACAGCCTTTGCCAAAGGCCCTAGGTTTCTTAACATGGTCATAACTTTTGTTTTACATCCTTTATCTCACTATAACTCTATTACAGAGCCGCATGCTCGGTTTTTGCTTTCACTTTTAGAGCATCTCTCTATAGATTTGCCCTCTTATTTTATTCTTTCTATCATAGACGTACATAGGGATTTGGCAACCTATGATAAGCTCATCTTCCCTTCGGCTATCATGAGGATTTTACGCCATTTTTCTGTTCCCTTTCCCTTGTCCAACCACCTCCACGTTATGGGTGCTATAGATGCCGCTACCGTTAAACGGAGTGAGGCGCAATTTCGTTCGAGGCGGTCCGGGTCAGCAGCTCTTCCCATTCCTTCAACTCCATCCACCTTCGCTCGCTCTTCTTTTGTGGGAGGTGAGACCTTTGATGTGATCATGGTGCAGTTTTAGCACATGGATGCTTGCCTTGATACACTCACTACTGAAATGTATCAGGTGAACACCCGTGTCGGTCGTATTACTAGACGGCAAGCTCGCCTTGGTGGCTTTGTGGAGTCTCCCTCTCCTCCTCCCGAGGCATCCGAGGACGATGATGACTCCGACGACAATGATAATGATGAGGTTGGAGATGCTAGCTCTTCCAGTGTTGACGAAATGTCTACTTGATACTCTTACCCTTTATCACTCGGGACAAAAAGGGGGGGAGTAGTTTTGGATATGAGGGTAGTCATGCTTATAGGGGGAGGGTTAGTATAGGAGATTTTTGTTAGGGGGAGTGTTGATTTTAAGGGATGTAGTGAGGATTTTATGTATCTTTTTAATTTCCTTCTACTTTAGATACATTTATCTCTTGTAAATGGGTCTTGTGACCATTTTGACATATATTGTACTTATATTCTTTATATGATTGATGTATGTTTTTCACCTACCCTTACATGTGTTGTTTCTTTTCTCTTTTTATGCACATATTTCTTATTAATTGTATGCAATCTTTTATTTTTGTTTCATACTAAGATGTCGTGATGAGTTTTGTTTAAAGTGTTTCAGAAATACAGATTGTCGAAGTCTACTTGCCATAAACTCTCTTCTTGCAAAGTTTTTCAAGAGTTTGTGTTAGGATATATTTTATTGTTTTCAACAAGTGAGTATGAGTTAAGTGATTTATGATTTCTCTCATATGTTCATTTGTTTGTTATGGTTTTGTCATGGATTGCCAAAGGGGAAGATTGTTAGGACATATGTGATTCAATGTTAGGAACATATGTCACTAGTTTATATAATTGGTTAATCCTTTGACAAAACGCACTTTACTTGTAATTGGGTAGATCTAGGATGAGTTTAATGCTTCAAGAAATAAGGTTTCAAGTTCAAGTGTTAAAACCATGCAAGTCTGTCTAAAAACCAAGTCAGAAAGTGCTGTTCATTAAAACTCGACAGCTAGCATCTATCGAGGTTTAGAGAGCTGTTTAAGTCTTGTGGCTCGACAGCTTCTTGACAGATAGGTATCTGTTGAGGTTTATAAAGTTCAGTTTTTCAGGACTATTTTTCATCTAATCCGTGAATGTATGTTTGGGCTTTCTTTTCTCACAATCCTAAACATATATAAAGATTATTTTAAAGGCCGTAAAAGGTGACGCAAGTTGCACAAGAACATAATTCCATAGTGTGAAGAAGAGTGTGATCAGAAACCTAGTTTTGCCCTAGTTCTGGAAAAAGCTACTGTGTTTGTACACTATAAGGTTTTGTGACCAAGAAACTTCATGATCTTCATTGTGTGATGAACAGAAGAACTTTGCAGCCAACATCCTTCTCTAGTTGGTGATTGAAGTCGCGTACTGGAATCCGTGCATTGAAAATGAGAGATTGTCACTATAGAACAAGTCCAATTGGGTATTGGAGTAAGGGTTCAACTGTATGTTGGTATAAGGTACTGGGATTCTTTTACTTATAACCGCTTGTTTTGATAATAGTGGATTCTCAGGAGTGGTGACCTTAAAATCACTCGATGAGATTTTTGGCGTGTAAGTTTTCCCCATTCATAAATAAATCACCATGTCAATTTATTTTCCGCTGCATACTTAGTTTAATTAGTAATTTGTTTGTGCTACCATGCGCTTTGCATATTAATTTCATTAATTAATAAACTTGGCTAATTAATCAATTAATTTTTCACAAGGGGTCAATACGTTTTTGGCCTATCAATAATGTACTCCACTTTGGATAGAAACCCCATATATCACTTTTATGTATAGTCTAGTGTCCCATTGTTCCATTTGATAACATACATTAGGTATTGAACGAAGAATAACCCAATTGTTGTATAGTGCATTCATTTCTTTTAATACAATCTTAACCATTTTTTTAGGGTGATTACCTCAAATTTAGTCAAAATCCATGCAATTCCCATATATTTTTATACGCTTTTCATCCATCCCCATTAGAAAGCAACAAGTTTCTAACAAAATCGTATTTATCTTAATTTACTATAATACCCTTATTAAATAAATAAAAAATTCATTTTTATTTTCTTTAGTACATTAATTGTATAATATCAAGTTTCATGAAGTCATTCTCAAAAAAGAAAAAGTTGCAAATTAATTATGGTGTCATTGTAGTTCAATGTAATATATATACTTTTATTTTCTTTATCCCACTTAACATTTTCATTTAATAATAATAATAATAATAATAATAACTAGTCACTAACCCGTGCTATGCACGGGAACCAACCTATTTGTGAGGTAGACTAAAATAATTTTATATTAAATTTAAGAAACTACACCATTGCATGATTTGCTCTTTTATGACTTCAATTTATGTTACGATTTGATGAAGAAGTCATTGCTTGAATATGCAATGGCTTATAAAAAATTTGTCAGACAGTTTCAAATATTGCAAAAAAATAACTCAAAAATTTAGATATTAAAACTTCTGAATGACCAAAAAATATTAAAGAATCAGATGATTCACTGGTTAGAAATTATTGAAACAAAACAAAATATATATGACTAAACAATAGAAAAATATAAGGGAAAGATGGGTTATATTTGAAAGAATAATTTTAATTATTACAAGCTTTTTCATCTTGTAAAAAACGGTTAAAGAGAGTTTGGTAGTTCATGTACGAAAATTACATTTTAAAAATACATGAAAAACCATAAAATAAATTTTTTTTTTTTAACAAAGTAGAGGAGAAGAAAATAACATAAGAAGAGCTCATACCTCTACTTAGCTTTTAAAAAAAAAATATATTGAGGTTTGCTTTACTTTTATAGTGTTCATGATTAACCTCGCAAATTTGGAGATAAATTATCAATATTTGAGTTTGCGTTTAAGCTGGACTTGTTAGAGAGATAGAGTTTCACTTCTTATTAAATTTGGATTAAAAAATAATAATTTTGTTTAAAGAAAATGATAATGATGAGTTTGAGTTTAAGTTAGACTTGTTAGAGAGATAGAGTTTCACTCCTTGTTAAGTTTGGACTAAACAAAAATAATTTTATTTAAATAAAATGAAAATTTTATTTAAATAAAATTATAATTTTATTTAAATATTGTGCTGACAAGGAAAATTATGAGAGTTTCAAAGGTTTTGGTTTTATATATAATAGAACAACATGATTTTTTTTTTCCCAAATTTGAAAAAAGAAAAATGGTAAAATTTAGATATAGTATCTTAGATGTTGTTCCCTAGGTATCACTTCTAAATTATTAGAGCTACCTATCTAATTTAATAACTTTACTAACAGGCGTTAACATTGTTTCTTCTATTTCTTTCTTCTTCTATTTTCCCCTAACCCGTGAGAAAACCTGATAGCTTCATATTTTCACACATTCGATAGTAACTAGATATCTTTCTTCCTCCATTTTATATTTCTTTCTACCTCAATTTCATTTGATGTTTGAATATTTGACAGTAACCAAATAGGAAAATTTAAATTCCAGAAAAGGAAAAAAAAAAAAAAGGTTTGATGTTGAGTGTTAATGCTGATGACGTTGGAAGTGTAGGGAATTAACCTGAATTCCCAACCTGTGAGAAACAAAAAATTAGAGAAAACACACGCCAAAGAAAACAATCACACGCACAAGACAATATTTACGTAATTCGGCAATTTGCCTATGTCCACGGAGTTGTAAGGATTTCACTATTATCAGGGAAAAAAAAAAAAAATACAAAGTGCGACTTCAGTGTTTTCAATCTCTCAAGAACGGCAACAACAAACCCTAATCACAAAATTGCGTTTTCTACATCCTGTGCATAGGATTTACAATGGACTACAAAACGGGTCAAAAAATTTCCCCCGGGCGCGTTGCCCCTAGACCCCAAAAGGCTTGTCCATGAGCGCTCTAGCTTAGACTTGTCGACCTAAGCCTTCGCTCTATGGACTAAGCCTCAAAAAATCTCCCATTAAAAAACCACACAACATTATTTGGATCGGGTTGGGTCGTTAAATCAGATCAAACAAAACTAGGCTTTACAAAGCCCAAAGGAAGCCGACACATAACCCATACTCCTAGATTAACCCTCTTTTGTCTTGTTGTCATTTGGAACATTGCATTATTGAGAGGGCAAAATTGATTTTGTACGCATTGGGTTCTTCTTTGGTGGATTTCGATTAGAAAATATCACAATAATAGCCATATGGTGTGAGGAGTCTAAGAGATCTGAATGGGTTAATAGACATCAGTTAAGTTATTAAACTAGACAAGTGGCTGTAATTTAAAAAGGATACCTAAAGAATAATGCCTAAAGTGCTATATCTAAGTTTTGTCCTAATAAAAGTGACATTGAAAATTAGAAGCATAAGGGGGAAAAAATTGGCTTTTGCCCCTTTCAAAAAAACAATCCAATATTTTGCTCTCTTTACTAAATTAATTAAGGAAATGCCCCTCTTTTGAAACTCGATTTTCTCAAAATCGAGTCAAGTCCTATAGTGACGTTTTTAAGGAGCCTATAGTGACGTTTTAAGGACTTATAGTGGCGTTTTGTAATCCGATCTCCATGAAGTCGAGTTATAGGTAAAAAAAAAATTGCATGTAATTCGACTTCATGGAGATCGGATTACAAAACGCCACTATAGGTCCTTAAAACGTCACTATAAGTTCCTTAAAACGCCACTATAGGGCTCTATAATTTTTTTTTTATTTCCCTTTTTTATAACTCGATTTTGATAAAATCGAGTTTCAAAAGAGGAGTATTTCCCTAATTAGTTTGGGAAAGAGGGCAAAATGTTCTTCCTATCTTATATAAAACTCAATTAGATCCTTTTACTATTGTTTTTTGAAAGGGGCATTTGCCCATTTTCTCCAGCATAAGGGACAATATAAATCTAATGTCGGGAGATAGATCTTAGAAGGATAAATATATCTTACCAACCTATTTTTCCTCCATTTCTTTCCTAATAAACTGTAGAGAATTTCTTCCCACACGCCCTCTTTTCCTTCTTTATGTGAGTGTTTGTTTTGGGCTGAAAGTGGCTGAAACCAGGCTGCGTTTTCATGCTTTTTTTTTCCCCCTGCACGTGAACAATAAAATCACTGTGTAGGGGACAAAAAATACTGTTCACGCACTGTTTATGTACTGTTCATGGGTCCCACGACACTATTTACATATTTAAAAATTATTTTGCTACAGTGTTTTCAATTTCAGCAACAATAAGTTCAATCCAAACGGACCCTATATTTCAATCTCTTGAAATCATTTATGGAAAAAGTTTATCTTCAAACTAATTTGGAGGAAGCCTCTTCAAATCTGCTATGTGGTAGTTAAAAATGCCATTTATATGTAGTTTTAGTTACATGATATTTTTAATGAGTCATGTGACTCGTTTAAATGATGCATATTGATATTTTTACAAATTGTCACATAATTTATTGGGGGAGAT
Organism: Quercus lobata; assembly: GCF_001633185.2. Lineage (NCBI taxonomy): Eukaryota > Viridiplantae > Streptophyta > Magnoliopsida > Fagales > Fagaceae > Quercus > Quercus lobata. The sequence continues at coordinate 22,104,737 of NC_044911.1, read as the reverse complement.
TTGTCCAACTAAGTTTGGAGAAAAACTTTGTCCATCCTCTTTAATTACCATACAATATCTAAATTACGATGCAGCCATTTACAAGTACCTTTTGAAAGCTTCAAAGACACGAATAAGTGGAAGTTGTGATTGACTACACAACTAGCTATTTTACAAATCACAATGCAACCATTTCTGTGTTTTTTTAAGCAACTTTTGAAAGCTTCAAAGTCGCAAATGGAAGTGGCGCAGCGATCGACTTCGCAACTAGCTGCTTACCAAAAAAAAAAAAAACTATACATATAATTGCCCTAAACTTTACTAATAATGAGGCTGTACGTGGTATATATTGAAAGTTTCAGCAAAAAAAGGATGTTCCCGTATATAATATATACACCATATAGCATATATCATGTTTTTCCTAACCAAATGGCATTGATGTCGGCGCAGCATATTCTTATGTACGTTCCAAGAGCGGGACAGTGGACACAGGTTGTACAGTAAGCTAGTGTGAGGCTCGCCCGCTTTTTCCTCTCCATCTCCATCTCCATCTCCACTCCACACACACTTTCTCACATAATTCAATAGCAAATTTAATGTTTTTATAATTTTTTTCTTGTTTTCTTTAGCTAACTCAAGGTTGAGAGGGTTTGAACTTCATGTTCAGACCCTACAAAAGGGGCCATTATGTCACTAATGTTTTTTTTTCCTCTATTATTGTCGATTTGTTTTTTTTTTTTTGGGTGGTAAATTGGAACCAACCTAATCGTGGATTCAATTTCATATAAAGATTCTACAAAACTGACATTATGATAGGAAAATTATTAGTTTATATTGTATTAGCAATGTAAGAATTTTTTTTTTTTTTTTTTTTTTGGGAGAAAACTTTATCAATGTAAAATTGATATTGTAAACTGAATAAATGTATACAATATTGTATACTTTTATGCAAATGTATACAATATTGTACATTTTTTGTAAATATGTACAATGTTATATACATTTATCTAGTCTATAATGTAAATCTTACATTGATAATATAAATCAATAATTGTTATTTTTTTTAAAAAAAATAATTACACATATGAAAATTGATATTGCACCAATCACATTTTGACATCTCAACAAGTGGTGAAAAAGTTGTATTCCTAGCATGTTCCTATATTTAATTCTTGGTCGATTAATTTTACTAAACATTGTTACTAATTTGTAGATTTTATCCTATTTGAGCTAAATCATAATGCTAGCTTTAAATTTTTTTGATTATGGATACATAATAATATTTGACTGTTTTATTAACTCTTTTTTCCCCCTCAAAAGGAATTAATCGACTTTCAATTATCATGTCACCTTGTACTATATATATATATATAAAGTTATGATTTGTGCCATAAGCTAATCACTTTTATTGTAAAAAAAAAAATTTTAAAAAAAATTACCACTTTAACAATTTGTAATAAGAAAAAAGTTGTATTAATAGAGTTATTGTATATATACTGGTACATCATCTTTTTACAAGATGTTTACGTGCAAATAATAATAATAATAATAACAAAAAGGTTTTGATTCTTTCACATCTCCACTATTTTACATTCATTTATATGTTTTAAAATGTTAACATTTCCATATCAATTGTGAGATATGTATGTGAATTAGAGGATAGGAACAACTGTAAAACAGTATTTTTTCCATAACAAAAACTTCATTAATTTTCTAGTAGGTGAGAGGAGTCTGGCCGGAAGTCCCATTCTCAGCATTAGCTCATGTGCTGTCTGTCTGAATTTTTGGAAATGGTATCGCTGACTAGCAAATTTAGCAAAGATGGACTATATGATACAATGAATTTAAGACACAAACATTTGTCTAATAGTCACGAGAGACCCTTTGAATATCTATAATTAGATGAATTTTTATTGAGCCCTCACTGAGGAATGTGGTGATCAGCGCATGTTGCACTCCACCTGCTTTTCATATTTTTCTTAGGGAAGAAAAAAAATTCAAATAGTATTTAAATACAAAGGGAAACAAAAACAATAAAAAAATGAAAAGAAAAGGAAAAAAAAAATAGGGCTTACTTTTTATGGATGAATAAAAAATTTAGCTTACTTGTGGCATATGAAAATGATACCATATATGGTAACCCCCAAAACAAGAGGTATAATCAAATCATTTAATTATTAAATGGTCACGTTAACGGGTATCATTAGAGCAATTATTAATAAACTATAATATGAAAATTTTGACATCACTTTCATAAAAAAATATAAAATATTATTAACAAAATTAATTACTTTATTATTTTTTCATAAAATATTTTTAAAAATAGTTCATAAATCAATAACCTTAAGCATTGGTTAACATTTCTCATTAATAAATGTTGATGTAATGAACAACAACACACACACGGGTTTATCTTGGTTGGACTTGGAAGTTGGAAGAGTAATGCAAACGAAGTCGGTGGTACGTCACGGACTTAAAGGAGAAACATGTGATAATAATCATATATATGTGCTATTGGTCAACTGTGATTTGCAACCTCCTTTCAGATTTGTTTATTATACATACTCTAAAAATTCTAAGATTGACGAAGGAAATTGGGGTACGTATCTCAATTTTAATTATGATCCTCTTCCAGGATCTAGCTTTGGGTAACGTGACCCAGCGGTGAGTTTGACGCGTTTCTCGCCGGGAAAAAAGATCATCGATCCTAGCCTACACGTCTATCATGCCTCCATGGTCAAGCTTAGTAGTGGTGTTGTTATGATGGTGTCCATTGAAAGTTGATACTTCAAGCTTTTACTACAACGTAAATGTAAGTACCACCTTGGTGCAAATTCACTGTGTTCACCATGAAGATGGTCCTTGGACTTGGAGCAATACATAGTATCAAGTTCAACTAAATATAAATTCACTGCCATCGTCATAAAAAGACATGCATTGTACTGATCATACGGTCACCTTGAACTTGTGCTTTACTCGCAGTGAATTTGTTGAAAAAAACATGCATCGTACACATACAAGACAACATTGAGTTTGTGGACATGATCAATCATATTATTACTTCATTTATAATCTCAAACTCTAGGATGATTTATAGACCTTATAATTATTTACGATAATTTGATTGGGTTTTGGAAAATTGTGCCCTTAGTTTTTAGGGAATTCATGGCCTTATTTTACCTAGAGGAAGAGGAAAGAGGAAAAAAGAAAAAGAAAATCAAAGCGTCGTCATTTTCATGTTCCAATTGTTTTTGTCATAACACTAGCCAATATTGAAGAGTTAATTAGGTGTTGACAGTTTGGAGAGATAGATGAGGCACAACAGGGTCGAAACAATTACTTTTGAGTACTTTCATTACAAATCAAATTCTTAGTAATATAATCTGTTTGTTCATGTAATTATGTTTTTTTTTTATACAAGATAGAATTCTGCTCTAGCCTAATTTAGTGTATATGTGTGTGAAGCTCCCTTCTGGAGACTTGAACCCCAACCCTTGCCCCCACTTATATTTGTGAAGTGACCATCGCATCAAGGGTGTGCGGTGGTAATTATGTTCTTAATTAGAGTACAAGAGTTTGATGTCGAGATCAACAGTATACGTGAAAACTCGCAAAAGTAACATCTGAGTTGACTGAAATAAATACCATGATGATATGTGTGTGTGTGTGTGTGTGTGTGTGTGTGTATATATATATATATACTTACAGTACTTCAAATTCTTATTAGTTTGAAAATTGAATTTAAAGCAATTGGATTCATATATAATTATTCTTAATTACAGCTGTGGCAGTAGCCTACAAGAAGTAGGTGTGCTAGATGCCAAGTTTCCGATCCAATTTGTCAAAATTAGACTTTAATGTGGTTCGGCGAGAATCTAGAAGTAATTAACAAAGCTTAAACTCATTCAAATTTCAACACTTAGCAAGCCATTATTTAATCATAAAATTGCTTAGTCCATGGAATATTTTGTCAAAAACTTGCAGCTTATAAAACCCATCTCCCTTAGCTTACACTCTTGAACGCATGCAATCCGCAACTTCATGAGCAAATGGGTTACAGTACTAATCTCCTCAAGCTTACAACCATTCTCTCCCTTGTCCTATCTTTGCAATATCAAACAGCCTTCTCAAATGACATTGAAGACGACGAAGAATACGTAGTAGACTCCCCATTGTCCAATCTCAGATCGAGAAGCCGGTTCTTAGCAAGTGTAATAAAGAAAGGTACAGATTGTAATCCCATTACTAACAATGTATGTAATGGGGTATCGGCAAACAAAGGGAAGAGCCTTCTCTATTGCTGCAAGAAACATTGCCGTAATGTTCTTTCAGATAAGAACAACTGTGGAGCATGTGGGAAAAAGTGCCAAGAAGGACAGCATTGCTGCAATGGAAGATGTACTAACACTTTTTACAATGTGAATCACTGTGGAAAGTGTAACAAGAAGTGTAAGAATGGTGTCAAATGTGAGTATGGATATTGTGGGTATGCCTGAATGTTTTTTTTAGGTAAATTATTGTAAGATTTGGTGTTATGTATCTAACACTTTTTACGAACAATTTTTACGAATACAAGTTCATATATGTCAGCTGATTGCGCTGACATTTCCCGAGTACTTCTTTGAATGTAATGCTTATTTTCATGTTTAATAATCAACACTGCTATTTAAAATGCTGGCTTGTTTCCAATTACCAATCTGTTTCAATTCATTTCTTGACTCAAAAAGTTCGTAAATTTTAAACACAACTAAGCCAAGTGAGGATATCTCCGATCCCCTTATACAAAGGCAATGTCATTGTGTATATTTTTTGTCTAATGCTATATGCAAAGATATTAAATCTACAAAGTTTATATCTTGTCCTGCTACTGTCAACTTAAGGGTGGAGATAAGTTGCGTTTGTGTTTTTCCATGCAAATAACATTGCTGGCATATATAGGCACCAAGCATTGATTTACATGGTAATAATAACCAAATTAAGTTTGATGCCAACAACATCAGTTCGTTGGCAAGAGCCGCAAGATGTAATATAAGTCTTATTAAATATAGTAAATATTTTCTGTTTTTGTTTTTGTTTTTGTTTTTGTTTTTGTTTTTGTTTTTGTTTTTATATTTATTTTAATTTTAATGGGGATCTACCCCCATGAAACCCTCCAAAAATTGGCGTATGCCGCTATTTGTGGCAAACACACGGTATTGGAATTTGACTATTTGTTAGGAAATAATTGACAAACTATTGATATAAAATATTGCATGATGAAATTGTGACCTAGCATTAAAAAAATGAACTATAGGGTGCAAATTGTAAAATTTATTACAATTTGGGTGATAATTAGTTAATTACAAGTTTATAATTTAGTGTGTAAAGAGCAAATATCCTAGTTTAAGGTGGATTGCTATAGTTAACACAAAAATTCTACTAAGAGTCACTAGCGGCCCTACATTCAGTTTAAGGAGGTCACAGACCACCTTGACCTGAATTTTTTTTATTATATATAAACTTTAAAAATTTATGATTTTTTTAATCTTTAAAAAATATTAATTTGTGACCACCCTAAATTTTTTTAAGCTCAACATAATTAAATTTTGGACAAATTTTGGTAACAAACTTAGTTATAAACTAACACTATAACTCTACTCGATATATATATATATATATATATATATTTATTGTACGTGAATTTGGATAAATCCACAAATAGATACATATTCTTTTTATATCCTTCATATTTACAAAATTTCAAGAAGATTAAAGATTAATAGTTATATCATCAATCAAATCTTTAAATTTCGAGTTTTTGTAGTCTAAAATTATACATAAAAAATAAATTTATGGATAAAAAATAAATAACATACGATTGATATGAAATTTGACATGCGTTTTAAGAACATAGAGATTAAAGAACATGCAATTCAACAATTAGATTTTCAAAATTGATCTTCATATTTACAAAATTTCAAGAAGATTAAAGATTAATAGTTATATCATCAATCAAATCTTTAAATTTCGAGTTTTTGTAGTCTAAAATTATACATAAAAAATAAATTTATGGATAAAAAATAAATAACATACGATTGATATGAAATTTGACATGCGTTTTAAGAACATAGAGATTAAAGAACATGCAATTCAACAATTAGATTTTCAAAATTGATCATGTTAATTTATTTAATGAGAGTTGTAGCCTTAGGGTATAATTAAGTTTGTAACCAAATTTTGTCCTTAAACTTTAGTCCCCTTAACAATATATTAGGTCCTTATAAACACAAAAAAAAAAAAAAAAAAAAAAAATCCCAAGAAAATTTTTATCTAACTAAAATTTTGATAGAGATGTAACTTGCAACATTGGTAATAAGACTATCATGCAAAAATTTCAAAAAAAAAAAATTGTAAAAAGAAATTGTAAGACTTTATGTATTTGTGTGAGTGTGTGTTTTTTTGGGTCAATATATGAAGTTCTCTTTTAATTAAATTTTGTCTAATTTAAGTTTCTTAATGACCATCCTGGAAAATATTTCTAGAACTGCCACTACTAAGAATGTAATTGGAAGGAAATTTTTGTTTTATTTTATGATGAGTTTATTTTTGTTATATGTCATTGTGTTTAATTTAGCTAAGACATTATATATATATATATATATATATATAATGGATAGATAAAAAAAAAAATAAAGAATTAATTTAATTGATGATTTTTTTTTGTTACACAAGAATAGAAAAAAAATTATGTATGAAAAAAAAAAAAAACTTCTAATACAATAAGAGTATAACATATTGTAAGGTCACAATTCGGCTCCCAAGCTCAAAGGATCGATGAACTTAGGCCCAAAGAGCCTAATACAAAAAATTTGTAGAGAATGAGTTGAAAAACTAGGCTTTAATAAGTCAGACAAAAAGTGAAGTGGATCCAGATGACGAGGAAATGAAGATAGACTAGTTTAATCTAAAGAAAATCATCCTCGGCAAAATCTAAGAAGATCAGTTCTTATATATTTCTTTTCAAGTTTGATTACAAGTTCAATTCTTGGTTGCTACAATATTTTTCTCTCAATTTCTAGATCCTTTTCCTTCAAGGTCTTCTTTCTGTTTTATACTACCTTCCTTCTTTCATCCCCACCCTCCATATGTAGGATAGATTGCTAGTGTTGATCCTTATCCCATTAGCACATTCCTAAAATCGCCAATAGTAGTAGTAAGGCTGAAAATTACTGTTCAGGTATCACCTCCACATAAATGTGGCCAGTTGGTTAGGTGTAAAGCATTCAATGCGGTGATAACAACTTTTTCTTCAGATATTTTAGGACTTCCCTCTATCCTCTGCTTTTGTGATGCTTATCCATATCAATAGAATCTCCTAGAATATTGCCTTGGGTGGTAGACCACCCCTTCAGATCTTAGCTTTGATCGGCCAAGGAAACATTCGTCCTCGGACCACACTCTTGGATGCTTATGATCAAAACTAACCTCTTCACTTACTAACACATACTCCTCTGACAATGTTCACCCCTCCTTGGACTACTTCATATTCTCGGATTAAGCCCATGGTCCAATATATACATAGATTTATATTGCTGGGCTTAACACCCCCACACATATATTTATAAAAATAAATTTTAAAATCAAGTGAACTTTTTTAAGATAGACACGCATTTTTTTCTTTTTTAATAATGGTTAAAAATACTATTTACTAGTAACTATATATGTTGCAAGGCAGCGTGTTTAGACGGTGCGGCCCAGTCTTTTTTTTTTTTGGGTAAAGATTTGGACATTTGAGATTCATCGCTGGCTAGATGGAAAATTTGTTTAATTGAAACGTAAATGACATGCATATCGAATCATGAAATTTGGTGCAATTACGGTATTAATCCTGCAAACACAAATTTTCATCTATTTTATATGTCCCATTCATTTTTTAAGCTATTATTTTAGCAATTACTTATATTCCAAAAGATGAGAAATATTTTTAATTAATCAATTCAGCATACATATAAAATCCAATACTTACAAACGTTTTATATTGAGATATTGGAAAAAAAAACTATTGTTTATATTATAAAATATAAAATATCATTTTGTTTCTATACTCTCAATTTGTTTTATACATTTTGGTAGAAATTAGAGTAAAATCCAGTAAACTACCTTGAGATTTGACATAATGCCAAACACATCCAACATTTTTAAAAAATGACCAATTTAATCCTTTAACACAAATGGAGTTAATTTTTTCCGTTAATAACAATATTTTCACAAAACCAAATTGAAACTCAGATCTACTCTCTCTCTTCCTCTATTTTTTTTCCCCTAATCTCACCAACTCTATATCTCTCTCAACTCTCTTTTCCTTTGCATGTACAAATCTGAAATTTTTTGAATAATCCGTCATAGACCCAAAGATTCATTCTTTGAATTTTTCTCCTTTTTCTTCTTAAAATCAACAAGCAAAGCTTTTCTTTGATTTTTTTCATAATTTTTTTTAAAAAGTTAATTACTTTGCTACTTTGCGTTTGGTAGCCGAGAAAATTTGAGAAAATCAACCCCACCCTTTTCTTAATAGATCAATCAACCCTTTTTATTTGGGCAATGGGGAAAAGAAAAAGCTATTGGAAAAGTCACATCTCCTCCAAGTAGAGTTTGGCAGTCGAGAAAATCTAAGAAAATCAAAGAGAAAAGTTGAGAAAATCAATAGAAAAAGTCACATCTCCACCAATTAGCATTTGGCAACCGAGAAAATCAAAAGGAAAAGCTCCTTTAAAAAAAAAAAAAAAAAAAAAAATTCTCCTGTACAAAGAAACTCACAAAAACCCAATAACACCAATCAAGGTTCTAACTCCATCACAAAGTTGCCATCAACCCCCCAAGCAAATATCAAACTCCCAATACCCATGTTGGCCAAACCCAAGAAAGAGTTAGGTGAGATGAAGAAAAAGAAAAGAGAAGAAAGAGAGAGTCAAATTCGAACAAGCAATTGAAAAAAAATTGAGAGAAAAAGAGAAATTCAAGTGAGATAGCAAAGAGAGACAGATCCGCATAATGGCAAGCATTCGCACCGTTTGTGTTGAAGATTAAATTGGTGGTTGTTGTTGTTGTTGTTGTATTTTTTTTTTTTTTTTTTTTTTTTTAAAGTTTTGAATGTGTTTGGTATTACCCCAAATCTCAGGGTAATTTATTGGAATTTACCTAGAAGTTAATATTGTCTTTGTTATGTTTAACTTCATATCAAGTTATCCTTATTGTTTCTTCTCAAAAAAAAGTTAGCCTCTATTATTAACTCATTTACGTAAAATGCTTATATGGCAAACGGTGTACACCACTGCATACATGTAGCAAATAAAATAATAATTTCTACTTCAAAAGCTTTAAGAATAAAAAAAGCCACATAAAAAAAAAAAAACAAAAAAAACAAAAAATTTGAAAGGATGAGTTTTTTTTTTAAAAAAAAATTCAAGCTTTTTTTTCCACTTTCTACGCAGCCAAACACAACAATCCAAAAACAAACAAAAAAATTAAACTCAACGCAGAAAATGAAATTGCAAGAAAAGTTTGGAAATTTTTATATTTCAACCCATTCATCAAGCTCATCTCAATGTAAATGATCTGTTGGATGTCATTTCAACCATCTTCTCTTTCTTGCTTCATTTTAATCTCTCCTCTCATAACTCACTTTCTAGGAATCATACAATGTTTTGAACTGACTGCATACAGTTTCATTTTTAGATTCAGACCCATCCACAAAACCAAAACCTCACAACTAACAATGTCATATTTGACCTCGAAAATCCACCGTGAACAATCCTACATTGACTGCTTAGACCATCTTCTTGATCCTCTCCTCCTTCTAATCTCAACTATTTCAACAAGATCGAGGCTTATTTATGGGAGAGAATGAAGACAAAGACGCCCTTGGAGCAACTGAGATGGATTTGTAGAGATTCATCAAATAGATGGTAGGAAACCTTGTTGGCCTCTCTTTGAATGTCACAGAAATTACAAGGACTTTGAAGTTTAGCCATTTGTTGCGTCTCTTTTGTAGTTGATACTTAAGAAATTTGATTTTGAAGTTGTTTGGTTAGTGGGAAAATTATGAAAAAGAAAAGAAAATTTGATTGGTTGCCAGCATAGTTTTAAAAACCGGACCGGACTAGCCGGTTTGATCGGTTCAACCAGGAACCGGACTCTAATCTAGTTTGGTTATAGGTAAAAATCGGAAATGACTTAAAAACCGAAAAAAATAAAAAACTGGCCGGTTCAATCGAAGCATCGGGAACCAACATGGTCGAATCGGTTAATGATCGGTTGGGATTTTTTTTACTTTTATCAACCTAAAACTATGTCATTTTGACCCTAAAAACTAACCCTAAAGGACCTAAACACTCTCACACACTCTCATAGTCTCACACTCATGCCTCCCACATCTCAGACTCCCTACCTCACTCTTATCTCATCTCATCTCACTCACTTCATTCAAGTTTTAACTCAACTCAACTCAAGGAAACGCACACACGCACGCATGCCTCTCTGCCAGGCTCCCTCATCTCAAAATTTTTTTCTCCTCCTCATCCTCACGAGTCATGACGTCTGAAGCTTTGCTCCTCTGCCCTTCTCAGTTGGTTTTTTTTTTTTCTTTTTTTCTCGCCCTTACCCTCTGCCTTTTTGGAGATCAGAGCTGGAGCAGCGGTGGTGGTTCGATCTTTTTGGGTGTGTGGAGAAGAAGAAGAAGAAGAAGAAGATGATGATGATGATAATAATAATGACAATAAGAGGAGAACCTAGACTTGAGACACATACGGTGAGAAGAGAGTGTAGCGATTAGAGTCAAAAGACAGAAAAATAAAGTAACAATGGGAGTTGGTGATGATATTAATGATATAGGGGACTTTTCACTTGGGTGGGTTGGGAAATGAGAAAAAGTGGGCAGCTTAAACCTTCTCAGAAGGTTACTTTAATATTTTTAATTACAGCATTATCTAAAATTTGAGTTTTTTTTTTAATAATAAATAAATACATTATAATAATAATCTTACTTTCTTATATAAAAAAATTATTAATTATTTATATAATTTAAATAAATAATAATTAAATTATTTATGACGTCATTGGTTCGACCATCAGTCAGACCTCGGTCCAACCATAAAACTGGAAATTAGAACCTTTTCCCGTTCTTTCACCGTACCGGTTTTTAAAACCATGGTTGCTAGGAAAGTGATGGATTTTTTTGGTTGTATATTTATTTGAATTTGTGTATTTGGTTGAATTAAATTTGTGTACAAAGATTAATAGAACTATGGTTGACTTTATGTAGTTGATTTTTCGGGAAAAAAGTTGTATAGAAATTTTGTTAGAATTTCTTTCGTTAAATCCTGTAGTAGTTTCACTTTGGTTGAGTTTAATTTTTGTATCTTTGGGTTGTTGTGTTTGGCTATTTTTTGAATGCTTGATTGATCACATAAATCTTGTTTGTTCTTGATTTTTTTTTTTTTTTTTGTTGAGAATATTCTTGATTAATCTTTAATTTGTTAATTGATTAATTGATTGTTGGCGTAAATGCACTTTTAGTCCCTACATTTTGAATTTTTTCCATTTTAGTCTTTACATTTTATTTTTACCACTTTTAGTCCCTAAACCAATTAACACCCTTCATTTAAGTCCTTGAAGCACCATTTTGTCACCAAACTAATGGGAAAAACTGATGTGGTTGACGGATCAATAAAATAATGATTTGTTTTACATATGGATCAATAAAATAATGGGGAAACTCACGTGAAGGCAATCTAGCGCGCAAGGTAAAGAAAAATCCCCAAATTAGAGTTTAATCCCTAAATTAGCCTCTCTGTCTCTCGAACCATCAGCCTCTCAAACCATCTCTACCACTTGAAGCCACCATCATCATCAACCATCTCAAGATCTTCAACCATTTCGAAGTCCCTGATCAGATGGAAGCAAGCTCTTCAACCAGTTCAAGCTTTAGGAGGAGAGCTCCATTTAGGTGCTACTGTGCTGAAAAACCAGTGTTAGTCGTTTCATGGACACTAGACAAACCAGGCAGAAGGTTTTATGGCTGTCCAAACTATTAGGTATTTCAATATTTGAGTATTTTATTTAATTAATCATGTTTTTTCTATTGGGTAGTTCAAGCTTTGTTACTGTTGGTGGGTTATTGATGTTATTCTATTTTAGCCTTGGAGTTATGGGTGATTCTAGGAATCTTTGAGTTGGGTGCTTGAAATGTTTTAGCTGTGATTTTGTTCTACGCTTTGTTTATGAAGATTATTGAAAATCTCAACCTTTGGGTAATCTGCTTAAAATATCTAAGCTATTCTATGCTTTCTGCTCTAATTTTGTTTGCATTTCCCAAAAATTTGACAAATATTGGTTTTTGAGGTTTTGGTTAAGGTTTGTATGATTATAATGCTCCAATAATTGGATTTGAGTTTGGCTTTCTACTCTAATGTGCTGTTAAAAGTTTGGGTTGTTTATGGCTTTTTCAATTGCTAAGTAAAATAAATGAATATCAATTATAAAAAATAAAAAAAAAAACCCTCAACTTTTAATCATGTTGGAAGAATGTAGGTTTTGAGTATTTCAATATTTGAGTAATTAATCATTTTTTTTTCTGTGGACTTAATAGACTGAGAATTTCATATATGCTTTTATAGTCATTTGTTTAAGACACTCATTACTGTTCCTTCGATAAAATTCAAATACTTTTTTTTTTTTTTTTTGGTTTGGGAGGGAGAAGGGTTGAAAGACCAAATAGCTTCATTCATCCTATTTTTGCTGAAGTTGAGTTATTTCTTTACTATGGAGTGCATGCTTAAATGATGTTGATCTTCAATGTTAATGTTTTCTTAAAAATTAGATTGCTATGGTTATATATAAACAACAATGTTTTTTCAATTTCATGTTAATTATACAGTCCTTATCGGTCATTAAGCAGCTTGATGGAAGAAGAAATTGGTTTGCATTTCAGGTTGGGTGAAAGTGTAAATTCTTCCAATGGCATGATGATGAGATATGTGAACGTGATAAGGTGCTCATCTCAGAGCAAAGGCAACAGATTATCAGACTAGAGGCCGAGGTTGCAAGATGCTACAAGAGAGAGAAGTTTTACACTGTGGCTTTGGTATTCTTATTGGTGATATATGGGATTTGTCTCTTTAATTGTATGGGTAGTTTGACAAGTAGTGGAAGTGTTTATGTTTGGTTAGGTGGTTAGTGGAAGTGTATGTTTGTTTAGCATGTTACATAGATGGGGGAGTTTCAATATCCTATAATTGCTAATGCATAGGGCTGGCAGTGTGTAAAATTTTTGGTTAGGTAGTTAGCATGGAAACACCTACTAGTTTTTTTTTCTTTTTTGGTACCATTCTTGGAATGAAATGAATACCCCTATTTTCTAACTATGTTTTCCTATGTTGCCATTTGTACTGTAAAAGCAAATTCATTAAAGTGAAAAAGAGGGATATCTTCACCTTGTAGAGCAAAAAGAATAGAACAAGCACATGGGAAACAAGGCACAACAGAACTCTCCCCTAAATATATTCTAAAGTTAAAAGCTCAGTACAAGAGGAGACATCTTTACTGAAAATAGATGCCCTCTCCAAAAGCCCCTAGATGAATTAATGTCTCACACAAGATTAAAAAACTAATGCCCCTCCACTCCATTTCCAACAAACAAAAACCCACCTAATATAACAGTAGACATATGCCCCAGAAAGGAAAGCACATAAAGTGTTGGTAATTAGTAAAACTAAACAAATTTCTCTTGCCCACTTCTACTGTGTTATCAAAAGGAATTCAAGAGGCTATGGTCTACCCCAACTTTGCTCCACAGCTCCAATGACACCACTTTAGTTATACAACAACCTATGTTAACAATTGTAACAAAAAATTGTGTATTTTTCTCTTCTAAATCCACCAAATCTTAGTTTAGGAAGCCTCAGCATTAAGTCTACTACCACAACACAAATATCAACATACTTTCACATACCTTATCCCCCTACTACTATTACCATCTATAACAAACCCAACAAAAACAAACACAAACTCAATTGGATAAAGGCTTCCATTTCTAATAGGTACCCGAAATATACAAAAGCAAAAACCAAATTATTCACCAACAAGCACATCCCAATATTTCCAATCCTCATAAAATCCTGTACCTAGAAAACAACACACACACAGTGAACAAAAAATAGGGAACTATAGGGAAAACATATAGTTCATTTGCTAATAGCTAGGATCCACTCATTCACATACCAGCTGTTTTTTTTAAACTAGGGACTGTATTAGGTCCCAACCTCACTAGGTAAGAAAATACTTATACTGGAGAACACACTTATAATTGGTATATATATATATATATATATATATACCAAAAAACATAATGATATTCACAGTCTTCTTTCTCAAAAAAGAAAAAAAAAAGAATGAAAATAAAAAAATTGACAGCAAAATGAAAAGGCCATTACAGACTTGTGTTAAAGCAGAAACAATTAGCCAATACCCCACCCCCTGTTACTGCATAATTCAGAGCAGACTTAGGGGAATGGTTTCAAAGTTCAAACTCATGCTTAAGTAATATGTGGATTTTCATAGTTTGTGGGTAGGCATTAAAATTGTGATGTGTTAACAAAAAAATAGCTGCTAAAATTTCTGCTGCATTAAATAGAACAGCTGCTAAAATTTTTGCTGCAGATAAAACCTGCTGCATTGAAAAAGTTCTGCTGCATTAAATAAAACTCAGTAATACAAATAAAACCTACTGCATTGAAAAAATTCTGCTGCATCAAATAACATTAATGCTGCAAATTTCTTCAAATAAAAATTCTGCTGCATTGATTAAACATATATAAGGTTATCACTTTTTACAAAATAAAGGGCATTGTTTCATAGTTAACCCTATCACCATTACCATTACTTTCTACAAAACAAAGGGCATTGTTCCATAGTTAACCCTATCACTATAAATACACAAAACAAGTAAAGGAAAAATGAACTTATGCTCTCTTCATTTCCTTGGATCATGCACAGATGATTGACTCCCACCATGTCTGATTGCTTCCATGTATCTGGATGCATTCTTAAAAGCCTTTAGAGTCTCTGATGTGACCACCTTTATCTTTTTCTGCCTTGGATTTGGGTTGCTGCTGCTGGAGTTCTGATGTGCATCTAGATATTTGTGTGGTGCTGCCTAACTGGTGTGGTGCAGTTGGAGTGGAGCTGTGCTGCTGTGTATATGAGTTGATGAATGTGCTTATGTTGGCCTGAAATGAATTGGATGAGCTTGTCCTGGCATGAGGTGTTACATTTGGATTGAATTGGTGCATCATGGTTTGAGATGGTGCAAATTGAGTGGCTGAACTTGTCTTGGCTTGAGATGGTGCACCTAGCTTGAAGCTGGGCTTGTTGGACTGGTATGGTGCACTTGGAGTGGCTCGGTAAGCATGCTAGACTAAGGTGGTGCACTTGGCCTAAAGCTGGGCATGTTGGACTGGTATGATGCACTTGCAGTGAATGGGCTATGCATGTTAGATTGAGGTGGTGCACTTGGAGTGGAGCTGAAGCTATGCATGCTGGCCTATAAACAAGAAATTCACACACATTAATATTGAATATTGAAAAGCAAGTGTTTCACACACATGTCCATATATTACCTTATTAGATGTATTGGTTCTGTTTGTGGTGCCTTGCAATAATGAGTTCTCTCCAATCTTACCCTTGTAACTTCTTCTATTATGCTCTAACTTACCACAGGCCTTGCATTGCTTAGAGATGCCAGCTCTCCTACTTATTAGCTCATTAGGTTCCCTTGCTCTCTACTTCTTAGGTCTGTCAGGTGGTCTTCTTTTGATGGGAGGTTGAACTGGGGTCACACCATTAGGTCTCCACATATTCTGTCCATTGATTGGTACTATGATTGGTTTATAGTAGGCTTTGTATGTAGAGACATGGTAACATGGGTGACCATACTGCTCAGCATCTTGTCTATTGAAAAATATACAAGTGATTGCTTGAGCATAGGGTTTGCCACTTATATCCCACTTCCTACAACTGCAGTGTGTTGTGGCCAAGTCAACAGTGAAACTTTGCAGACCATATTTTACTTCAAATTGGGTTTGCCCTGCCCAACAACCTAATCATGAAACCTAATCATGAGATATAGCCTGATACATTTAAACTGCAAGCACATACAAGTACAATGAAACATTAGATATTAATTACAAAACCTGCTAAAAACAATACCAAACAATGAACCTAATTAATTGTAGGTGATCACAAAGACTCATACCATGTTAATTATAAGCTTAGACCTAAATTTAAGAATCCTATTGTTGAAACTCTCACACATATTGTTTATTATAGTGTCAGTCAAGGCATCCTTACTAAATATGTGTTTGGCCTATTTTGTTGTTGAATGAACATCTAACCAACTGTGTGCATCAGCATCAATGCCCTTCAACTCATCCATCACCCTATTAAACTCTTCTTTATAAGTTGCCTTGGTTACCCTCCAAAACAGTTCTCTGATTAGAACACCAAGATGGTTCTTTCTGAAGTTGTTGTAGAGGTTTCTGCAACAAATCCTATATTCATACTGTGGCTAGTTATCAATGAAAGTTTGCACCAACCCCTGTCACAAACAGTTCTAAAGGAAAATATGTCTTAGAGATAGATACAATGAGTAAATGAAGAAAAAAAACAACCAAATAAAGAATAAACTACACACCTTCTGTTGGTCTGACATAAACATCCATCTCCTATTCTAACCTATGTCTACAAGTAGCAGATTGATGAACCAAGTCCAAGAGTCCTTGGTTTCAGCCTCTACCATTGCATATGCAAGTGAGAAATACTCCTCATTAGGATCTCTACATACTGCAGTTATCAATTGCCCCCCTGACTTGTTCTTCAAATGGTAGACATCCAAACCAATGAATGACCTACATCCAGCCAAAAACCCCTTCTTGCAGCCCTCCAAACATATGTATAGCCTTTCAAAAGAAGGTACCCCACACACTAAATCCATCTCAGCTACTAAATCACCATTATGGAAGGTATGTACCTTCATAAGTATGGTACTACCAGGACTAGTCCTCCTTAATTCCTCACAGTACTCCCACAGCTGGTTGTACTGTTGTGTATAAGCCCCGTTAACATATTCTCGAGCCTTATCCCTAGCCCTTCTTGCTTTTCTTGCATTTATGTTTAGGGTATACTTGTCATGGACAACCTCTTGGATGTCTTTCAGCTTGATATTAGGCTGTCTTTTCACTTTCTTCATCAATTTCTTCCCAATGTATATGAAGTAAACTTAGGATTCTTATAACTTCTAGAGCAGGTGTGTTCCAATGTCAATGTCCTTAGTTGGTAGCTCCTTTCCCTTGGCACCTTTGTTAGATAAGCAACAAACTTACACCCTTCTTGTAGACAGCTCTTGCCCTCTGTAGATCATTTTTAACAAATCTGATCCCCCACCCACCATGAACTGCATAATCTGTTATAGCTTTCTTGTATTACTTAGGTGTAGTAAACAATATATCTTTCTCAAAATAAATATGCTCAGCCTTAGCCATTGGCTTAAACACAGGGAACTTCTTCACTTGCTCTTTTTTCTGTTCCCTTTCATCTCCCACATGTGTCCAATTATCATCCTCAGACTTATCATCAGTATCATACCCAAACTCATCATCAGATGATGATTCCACAAGACAACAATTCCTCACCCTCATAATCAGAGTTCATTACATCAATACCCATTTGGCCTGGTTCATTAACATCAGCATCATCCTTACTATCCCAATTGTCACCACTATCTTTAACAAAGTCCCTAACACCATAGTTCAACTCTACATCATCTTTTAGGCCACTTCCACCACCATCACTTCCCACACTATCATTACTATCACTTATATGAAAGACCTCAGGTGGGTACTTAATGATAGGTTCTTTACCTACTCTCTTTGAACCCACTTAAGAAGCAGCCACCTTAGTAGGAATATCAGCATTAAACTCAAGCTCATCCTCATTGTTAAAAGTTTGATCATTAGCATAAATGCCATCACTATCATAAAAACTGTAAAAATCATCCCCATCATGTTCACTGTCATTAGGGTGGCTCGTCCATAGCAGATCGGGAATGGGTGTGCCACCATGGCCGAATCTCCATAGCTTTCTTATTCTTCTTCCCTAATACCCATGGCTGAAAACCCATCTTCCCCACCGACCCATGGCTGAAGAGTGACGACCCATGGCTGAAGACTGAAGACCCATGGTCACACCCCATCGATCTGAGCCTAGATTAAACCCACAACCACCAATCTCCACCTCAATAACCACCATTACCAATCTAAGAGAGAGCTTTAGAGATTTTCGTTTGGGTAAGCAAAACACTAGTTCGTCGAGCTCTAGAACTTTGGAGTTTTAGAGATCTTTAGAGATTTTGATTTAAGGTCCAGTTTGTTGGCTACCACTCCGTCTGTCGCTACTCCTTCATGTCCTCATCGTGGGATGACTACCACCACCACCAGTAAGAGAGGAAAAGAGAAAGGGTGAGTCAGAGAGACATCTGAACTTTGCTGGTGAGTCAGAGAGACATCTGAACTTTGCTTTTGAAGAGAGAGAGAGAGAGAGAGAGAGAGAGAGAGAGAGAGAGAGAGAGAGAGAGAGAGAGTCAAATTGAAAAATTAAATTAAAATACTGAGATGAGCTTGAGAGAGAGGTTGAGATCTGAACTTCCTTTATTTTCATTTTTTTTATTTTTTTGAATTAAACTAAAATTGAAAAATAAAAATTATTTTTATTTTTTTTAATTTATAAAATGTTGACATGGCATTTAAAAAATGCTAAATAAAATATTTTATTAGTCATATCAGTATTTATTGTGCATACAGTACATTTCTTTTGCCAGATTAGATTTTTCTATTACTAGATTGACGGTAGGGACCAAAATAAAAACGATTTTTTGAAATTAGGGATTGACTTAGGAGCAAAATCAATTTAGGGACCAAATCGAGAATCGACCCAAAATGTAAGAACCAAAAGTGCATTTTCACCTTTAATTTAAAGAGTCAAGTCTGTTGTGAGTGGGACACGTGGCTTAAGGTTATTGGTTGTAGTTGAAAGTTTGTTATTTCTGTAACTAAAATTCTGTTAGAATTAGGAAAACTGCGCTAGTTTAGGATATTTTGCATTGATTCATCTTGTAGTATGAATAGTGAATTGCTTTGTATTTTACAGCTAGATCATCTGTGAATAAGAAATTCAATTTTCCAAAAAGTTCTTATTTTCTCTGCAAAACCTCCATATTCTGGTTTTCTTAATATTGTAGGAACTTAGGCACTTGATTTTCTAGAAAATCTGCTTTTTTCTCTCCATTTTATAGGTCATCTAATGTAATTTGATCTCTCTTCGATATATATGTTGACATCCAACAGTTATTCCTAACGAACCCGTTAACTTTCCCTACCCTATTAATGTTAGGAAGTCTCCATTATCTTTCCCACCCGATTGCAACCTTACACAATGTTTGTTTCAACAATGATATTTTCTAGAAAATAAATCATTTTCAATAAAACTATCTCATTTTTCAATGTTTGGTAGTAACTTTAAATGAGTTGAAAAACAACCTCTTAATTTCCTTTATTTAGTTTGCTTTGAGATAGAGTTATTTTCCAAAAAAATTTAGTGGAAAACAATCTCTAAAAATAAATCATACTTTTTATGTTGACCAAAGATAGTTTTCTTTTGACTTATTTTTTTTTTTTATGCTACCAAACACTGGAAAACACGGAAAACTATCTTTACACAAGATTTTTCATCGAAACAAACGGAGCATTAGTTCATTGTACCAAGTACCATCTTTATGAGGCAAGGATGTCTTCTTCTTCTTTTTCTTTTTCTTTTTTTCTTTTGGGAAAAAAAATATTATTATGATAGTCAATATTAACAAATACAATTTGTTTTCATTATCCCTCAGCCTTCCCCCACCATAGGTTGACATTCAAGCTAGCAAATAGTGTTTAAACTTGCTGCAGCTTCTGGTTTAGACCGCCCTTAAGAATCAGAATTCCCAGTTTGGGGGCGGATAACAAGTCACTTGTATGGAAACAACCAGTTCCATGAATGATCTGAGAATGTTACCTCATGCTATAGATATCGAATGAGCTCGACCTCAAATTTTCCCTTCCGTGTAGACCTTATTTCTCCTATCTGAATCAAAGTAAATTATAAGATCCAAAACACCAGCCTATATACTTAAAAAGCCATTCCGTTGGCCAGTGGTTTCATTTGAATTTAACTACTCACCTTTAATCTTCCTCTTCCACTAACGGAGACAATATCACCAGTCTTGAGTGTAGTGTTGTTTTTAGAAACAGGAATCCAATTGATACGCAGCTCCCCCTTACTACACACAGATTGAGAACTTTCAAATGCATATACTTCTATCCTTATATAAGGCTAGAAGCTACTGTATTTCAGTTAAAAAAAAGAAAAAAGAAAAAGGGGCCAAACAGATTGCTACAAATCTAAGGTGGACGATGAAAAATTAATTTCCTTAAACAGGACCGTATCCAGCTACTATAAAAAATATTATACTAGGAGATATTGCTATTGAAGAAGTACGGATGTGGATTCAGGTTTGGGTGCAGGTGTGGGTGCAGTGTGGCAACACGGTAATTTTTGAAAAAGTAAAGTGCGGCGGGATATATTTATTAATAAATTATTAAAAATATTTTTATTTATATTTTCTATATATACCTAAACATATATATATATATATATATATATTTAAAGGAACGTATTTTTTTTTCATATAATGATAAACATATACCAATTTAAGAGCAATAGTATAATATAGATAATAAAGTCTTTATAAATCCATATCATAATTTAATATATTAATTTTTTTTAAGAATAAAAATATGTTAGCCTTCAAAAAAAATATATTAGCCCTCATAATGATAATAATATATACTACCTACTACCATTTAAAACAAAAAACAAAAAAAAATAAAAGAAAGGTAAAAAAGGGAAGCCCATTAAATTTTAAAAAGAAAAAAATTGAAAAACAAAAGTTATTAGCCACGTGGTTGGTATGTGGGGAAACAATAAAACCCACTAGGCACTGTCTTTCAACCCTTCACTTCACTCAGTATTAAGTAATGACCAGGTCATGTGGGGCACACAAACTAAGAAATTAAAAAGACAGAAAACAAAGAAGATGAAAACAATCATGCCAGAAGCTTATTTGTAGAACACAAAGAAATGCAATGCAGAAGAAAGAGACGATGAAGAGGGTGGTATGATTTTCCCGGCTGAAACAGATGACCACCGCACGCCGCGTCGGGTGCGGGTGCGGGTGCGGGTGTGGCGGCCCTAGAGCCGCACCCGTGCTTTAGTAAGAAATAATATTTGCTAGTTGTCATAGTGAGCATAATTCTGGAAGGGAAAGAGATTGAAAACCAGTTTGGGGGATATTTAAAGAGCGGGAAGCATAAAGAAAATTATTAATAAATCTTTTCAACATATAAAGCCCATAAAAATATCTGTGCATGAAAGCCTTTATCAGAATCACAAGAAGACAGTCATAATTTTAATGTCTATATAAGTGGAAATTTTTTTATAAATTGAAATTCTTAAGACAATGTGGTTGATTCTGACAATGAAAATGTGCTGATACATTAATGCTACTCCCTTCATACATGCCATTCATATATGAACAACATTTAACATGACATAAACTGTCATAAGCTTCCAATTGACTTAATAGATGCATTGAAAGTGAAGATCATCTTAAGACTGAAATGATCAGTAACCATGTGAAAACACCCAATTTGAGTAGAATCTAACACAGACTAACCAAAAAGATGGAAGTCATGGGGGACAATAGTTGCGTAAAAGATAGGAGAAAGGCTGGCAGGATGATTCAGTGATGTGAAAGAATAGACAACCATAAGACATGTCACCAAAATGATTGATTATGCTACAACACTCTGAGAACAGACCTAACTGTGTATGATTTAGCAAAATATATGGCCCAGTAAAGATAAAGTGAAAAAAGAAAAAGAAAAAAAAAAAGACAACCCCAACTAGTTTTAGTAACACTTTGTCAGGTCTGAATCGGTTTAGGCAAGGAATTCAGTAAATAAGTCAAACAAAAGATCACAGCCCACTAAGCAGCAAACCAACAACACAAGAATCCCTTTAAAAAAAGTAATATATAAGATGCCAGAAAATGTCAAAACATAGAGATAACAGTATATTCAAGTGACAGCTTGCATTAATGAAGAAGGTGGTACCTGACCGAGTCAACAAGTTTTGATCGCGAAATCTTAAATCCTGCACTAGCCAGAGCATCAACCCTTAGAGATGCTTCTACAGTTTTAAATGTTTGGGTCCTGTCAAGAGAAGAAAACTAAGCTTGATTCTATGCTAGAGGAGAATTATTTAGAAACTGAAAAAAGAAAGATTATCAAGATAATGACTGGCAACCTAGGTGCTTCATAATCAAGAGAGATCAATGGTATCTTCGTGCAAGAGACTGGAACATTACCAACCTGCAAGAAGAAAAGAAATCACAAACACAAGTAGTATGCAACTAAGTACTTCTTTGTTTTCAAGTCCAGTGGCTATAGCCCATTCTATATTCAAATCTTTTGAGGAATGTCATAATATAAAGGTAAAACATAACTTCTAATGCTATAAATTCCAGAACCAATTTATCTAAACTCAGGTGACAAGCATATCAATTCTAATTAAGATGAGTCCTAAAAGACAAAAATAAATAGAAAATAATAATATTCTTTTTCAAATTGGATGTTTACTGATAATGAAAAAGTAGTCCCAGAAAAGCAGTAGAGATGAAGTAACAGTACCTTGTCTAATGACAATATAATAAAGTCAACAAGTTCTGGAACAATAATTATTTGAGCTCCCTTCTCTCCCTGAGCAGTGAAAATTTAACAAGAAAAAAAGAAAGCAAAGGTCAAACTCCACTCAACAAAGCCCTTTATCCAACTATTGACTATTGGGAGATGACTAGCTATTATAAAAAGATTAAAAAAAGAAAGAAAAACTAAGACAAGTAGATGTAGTTTTTCTTTTGTCCAAAACCAACTGGGTTTTGAATATTGGAGATGATTCTACCGTCCAATTTGGAAAAGGGAATATGATCAATCAAAAAGAAAGGAAAAGAAGAAAAGAAATGGAGTCCCAGCTGAGAGTTATAAAGTGATTTCTGCAGCCAACAAACAACCCATCAACCTTGTATACATCCAGAACGATAAGGAATACAAGTGTCATACAATGAAATGTCCCAATTGAGAGCCATCAAATTATTAATTCCCATCTCAAATGTCTTGTTATTTAGAATACCTAGTAAAAATATATCTCATGTTCAATTTGCAAACTCTCCTACTTTCCAAAAGTGATCAGATCCCTATAAGCTACAAATGCCACTTAAGACATGAAAATTTTCAACTTTTTTTTTCTTATTTCTTTTTTCCTTTTGTAAGTACCAGTGTGCAGCCATGAGACACAGACTTGACATTATAGAAACCCTGACATGGCAAACTTTTATAAATCTGGTGAGGACATGACAGCATATGTATCTACAACCCTTTTATTTTTATCACATTGCCAATGTTATCATAGTTTACTCTCTCTCTCTTTCTCTCTCTCTCTCTCACACACACACACACATACATGTTAGAATTACATCTGTTTCTGGCATAGAAAAAAAGTTCTCTCAAACTGTCCACGGCTCATATGATATGTATAAATTACCAAAGCATGTCAAACATGTCCATCACGACGGGGGCATGACCATGGCTCCTTTAATGTGTCCAAGCTATTTCGGCAGTACAAACATAACTTGAGATTGATTATAAAATTAGTTTTTAAAAGGATTTTTTCTTTTGAAAAGTAAGTATACAAGAGAGTAAGATATAAAAACCATAAAACCCACTATCACTCTCATCCAAATGAAAAGTTATCTTCGAAAGGAATTATAATTAGACTTCTCCATACAAGTGGATTTAGCCTAGCCCCCATTGGTGAAGGGAGTGTTGAGGCTGGGCTAAGTTTTTATGTTCAAATATTAGAAATGGAGGGGGAGAGGAGGGGAGGGAAGGGGCTTGGAAATGAGCTAAGCCTTCTTCATGGTGCAATGTAGTTGAAATTCAAATAGTGCAGTTCCATACACAAACCTTCCTAACTAGTAGAAAAGCAAAATAGTATCCCAAATGAAAATTCAAATGATACCTGCAAGATAATATCCCCGAGTTTCTCCCTGGCAATCCCTTTATTAAGAATTGCACCAAGGAAGTCACCATGAGAACAAGGTTGAAACCCAAAGTTTCCTGTGACACTGGAAAAGTATCCATAAAACATAATTTAAGCAGAGGCTTCAATTAACTTACATGGTGGAGAAAAAATGGTGGAGCTACAATATAGCTTACCTCAATGCTGCAATTACATCTGGATCACTTGTCAGGACATCTGGATGTCCAATAGAAATCCGGCATCGCTCAGCCTAGAACATTTTATAATTTGAAAGATACCTCAATCTGTAGAGAAGATGAAATATGTACGTATATACATAAAAGTAGAACTAATCCATTTTAACCTGTGGGTAACCTCCCTGAGCAACTGCTCTAATGTCAGATAGTTTTTCCAATGCCAGCATTGACTCCTTGAGCACTGGTGGAGTAAGAAAATTTGTGTGAAGAACTTCTCTTCTTGATGATGCTCGTCTAGCCTATAATAAATGCAAAAGAAATGGAGAAATTAAATTAGGCTTTATTTCATGACTGACTCAATCCATTGAATTCTGTATTAATGCAAATTTTTATTTATATATTTTTAACATTATTGTCCTTTCTACAGAAGATAAAAAATTAAAAAGGAAAAACAGAAAAATTAAAAATAAAAAGCAGATGCCCTTCAAAGGGAAATGAAGGCAGATGTTGTATGATGTTTTTTTTTTCTTTTTTTCTTTTGACAATTCGATGGTTGGGGGAAAGGGGATTTGAACCTTAGACGTCTCCATTAGAAACACTAGGATTGTATGATGTATTTATTAAAGGTAAATACCATTTCAAGAATATGTTTCACTTCTTCATTAGCACTTTTCTCTTCACCCTTTATGGCTTGTGCTAAGTGGCATATTTCTGAAGCTATATCACAGAGCATCAAAAATGTTAAAATAATCATCACATTATTCAGGAAAAAATAACAAACAAACTTATAATCTAAAAACCATTGAACCTAAGAGAACAAAATTAAAAGCTTTTCAAGTACAGAAGTAATAAAGAAAGTTTTGCCTAATTTTATCACCTCGAAAGTATTCAAGCACACAGGTTAACAATGAGGCCTTAGCCACACATCAATCATAAAAATGTTCAAAGGATAAGGTTTGCACTAATTTAATTGTTGTTGAGAAGCTGGGTTTTTTGCAAAATATAATAAACTTATCAGTACTTCCAAATATTTGACATGCAATATTCCTTGATATGGATTTCTGGATATGCTAGAAACTCTTTGTAAGTTACCCCAGTACATAAAAGTGTATAAGGTTCTTGGTGGTATGCTGGGCAGTGCTATCTAGGCCTGTCAAGGGACAAATTTCATCAAAGCAGTTGGATTTTTATTCCTAACTGCCTCATTGTTTATTTATACAAATTTCTGTTGGTAGGTATTGTCCTGAACTAAGGCTGGTGTTACCAGGATTGGCTTTTCTATATAAGCTTGGTACTTAAACCTTTGGCTTAGCACATTAAACAATAAATGCACTCCTTGGAAAGCAGAGATGAGTCAAGCTTTTAAAACAAGAAAGCCCTTGCAGCTTCAAGCATTCAGAAACTACAACATATAACCAGTTGTCACAATATAGGGTTCATTTTCTCGTTTCAGCTTGAATTTGCTGATTTTGAACCCAAAAAAAAAATCTATAAGTCAGGCTTTTTATCAAACACCATGCTACCATTTTGTCAATTCACCTTGTTCAGTAATACCGTTTTACAATTCATGAGGATAACTAACATACTTAAACTTCAAATGCGTTTCCAACGAAAATACAATAATTATAATTATTCTTACTATTAGCATAAATAGGATTTAAAATACATGGTAACTTAAGACTATGCCACCAATATTCACATAAATTTAGTGTGCAACGGAATGTACAATAAATTACGTGTTTCAACTATTCAGCCAAATGGGTGTTCGAAAATCACATAATTTTACCACAAATCATACTAATAAAGAGTATAGCACAGGACAGCAAAGCCACAGTGCGCACCTGAAGAAGTGAGAGGATGAGGGAGAGTAAAAGAGCGGAGGACTTTGTAATGAGAGAGCTTGATGATGATGTTGTTTTTGTTGATACCAAGTCTATGATGAGAGCGAGCAAGAGCTAGAGCACAAGTTGCACGTCTTAGAACCCATGGTGCTGCCAAGCCAATGGCAGCCATGGCCGATGTTCGCAGAAGAATAAATTGTCACTCCAATTCAATTTACATTCAGGGTCGTTTGTTTTGGATGTAAATGGTTTCAGAAAATCATTTTTCGTAAAATAAGCTGTTTGGTTGGCTTTGAAAATAGGGTTTTTCAGAAATGCTTTTCAGTTGACTTTAGTGTTGGGTGTAAAATGATTTTCGTTTTTATTTTACCTTCAAATATCATTTTCTGGAAAACAGAGAGTGTAAGGTTGAATTTATTCAACCATCTAATTGGCTTTATTCCGTGCCAAATTTGCTTGTAATTCAGCATTTAGTAACCCTGTATTTAGGTGGGTTTGATGTAAGGGTAGTGAGTGAGATAGAGTGAAGTTTGCTCAAGAGTGTGCAAGAAAACAGAGTGTCGCGGCTGGGTCTCGCGGGTGACTCGCGGCTTCAAGCCGCCAGAAGCAACCTCACGTGCCAAGCATGCTGGAAGGTGAACAGTCTGCTAGTTGGAGCACTACAGGACAAAACAGGACAACTGGCCATACGGTTATCTCGCGACTGGATCTCGCGACTTAGTCAAGCCGCGAGGTCAAGCCACGAGCCACCCCTGTTTTGTAGAATTCTGACGTTTCACATTCCTCTCCACTCCAAGTATAAATATCCCTATTACCCACGATTGAAAGAGAGCTTCCAGAGAGAATTTTGAGAGAGAAACCCTAAAGAAAAACCAGATTGTTTCACCCACAATCTCTACCTTAGAATCTCTTCAAATTCCTCAACTCTCTTCCTCTCCATTGTCAAATCCTTGAGAGGCATTATACCAAACCAGGTTCTCACCATCATCATCATTGTGAGTCTGTTGTTTGGATTTCTGGGAAGTAGTTAGGAAGGAACCAATCTTCATTGGTTGATGCTACGGTCTAGTAGCGGAATCCGGAAAGCTAGAAAAGAAAAAGGTTCGGCGCAACCTCGTTGGAGCAAGAAGCTTGGAGGGCTTAGGTGCACTGGGTAGATTAGGCTTGGAGGGTCTATTGCTGTCCTTGTATCCCAACTATATTTTCTAGTGGATTGATTACCGCTTGGAGGGCGGCGGAGAGGTTTTTCGCCGAGGACTTCGGTTTCCTCTTCGATAACACATTGCGTGTTGTCTTTGTGTTTGCATCTTCCTTCCTCTATCTTTGCCTTTAAATTATCTGCTGTGGATTTTATTTTGTTATGGCTTAGATAGTATTTAATCAATTTCGTATGATAGCATATGTTAAGTTTCCGCACACTAGTTGTTTGACATATTGCTTGAATTGATTAAGTTGTTATTTGGGGGTCTAAACGTTCAAAGGTGTTTTTACACGTTTTTGAACTTTCAGAGAGAGAGAGAGAGTGAGAGTGAGATCGCGCCCGCATGCAAAGAGAGAGAGAGAGAGAGAGAGGGGAAGAAGAGAGAGCCCATCGTCGGCGACCCACAAGCCTTCGATTTCGCCAACGACCCAAAGACTTTGCGCCACGAACCCACAAACCAATCTTCAACTTTGTCGGCGAACCCAGATCACGCCACGAACCCAGAGCCTTCGAGCCAGAGCCAGAGCCTTCGACCCACCGATCTTTGACCCAGAGCCTTCGACCCACGAGCCTTCGACTTCACCGGTGACCCAAAGCCTTCGACTTCGCCGGAAACCCACGAACCGATCTCTCTCTCTCTCTGTGATTTTGATTTCTGTGTGATTTTGATTTTTGTTGTTGTTGTGGTGGTGTGGGTGGTGGGTTTTGCTTGCTTGCCGTTGGTTGTGGCTTTTGATTGTCGGAGTTTGCTGCCGTGGGTTGAATTGGAGTTTTGGTGGTGTGTGGTGTTGTTTCGGTGGTGGGTATAAATTTCGGTGGTTGTGGGTTGTTGTTGGTGGTTGCAAGTGATGGTTATTTGGCTGTGATTTGTTCTGTGGATTGGGATTTGGCTGTGATTTTGAAATTTTTTGTAATAAAATTTGTTTAAATGCTGAGAAAATAGCTGAGAAAATGTGAAAAATTTGTAGGAAAATAGCATTTTCAGAATAGAACCAAACACATGAAAATATTTTCTACAACAATTTTCATAATGCAACCAAACACTTGAAAATATTTTCCTTTCCTGAAAATAGCATTTCCGGAAAATATTTTATGGGAACCAAACACAGTCCAGTCAGTCAGATCTTGCCACTTCAACACTTTACTGTGGGCCCTTCGTGTTTGGTCGTCCCGATCAAATAGTGATTAGCACGGAGAAAAGTGATATGCTTGTCAATTCAATTATTTTAAAACTATTGTGTTTGCAATATTACTAACGAGTGCAATTAATTATCTGATATGTTTGGGTAAAATCTTCTCTCAAGGTATGATAATGGGAGAGGAGAGGAGAAAATACTACAAAAATTTCTCTCTTAAGAATTAGTAGCTCTCTCTAAATTATAGGTGCTTTTAATCTATGAAACCCTCAATTTCTCTAAGGTTTTATATTTGATCATCTCCTTATAATTTTGTGAGTAATGAGGGTTATATATTGTGAGTGAAGGCTAGGAGGGTCACAAAAAGTACAGCTATCAGAGTGCCCAACAAGTTACAAGCAGGTTGGCCTACCTACAGACTAGTTGCCAATCGCCTGGCATAATAGAATTTTAGACCTTAGCATATGCTCCTCACATGATCTATAGCAACTTGATGTAGTCGCCAGCTAGTTGCCAGAGTTGCTATCTTGAGCAAAACTTCACCATTGTGAGACTAAACCCATTACATTAAATCTTACAAAATACAAGGAAATAAATTCATGAAAAAATAACAATTTTTTCATGGAATAAAGCCAACATAAAAGGTTATGGAAAAACATAGCTTAACAAGACCGATGTATATTTGGGCTTTTGGATTTTATATTTATATTTAGAATTTTGGTTTTTCGCTTATTCCTTTTCAAAATTAAACCTCATCATCTTAGAATTGAACCTAAAAAAAAAAAAAAAAACACCTAAAGTATTTGGTGTTTATGTGGCATCACATTTACGATTTTGTTGTTTTAAAAGATTTAATGGACCGAGCATAGGGAGGCATGCTTTCAAAATGCGTCTTCATCTGAATTGAATTAGGCATGACTTTCATAAATAAATGAAAAAAAGATTAATGGTCCGCAGCTGCACACAACACTAGAAAATTGAGCAAGAGGGACAAAGACAGAGGGATTATGGGTTTCATTGTGACTGTGGAGTGTGTACTGTGAAGTTTTTTTTTTTGAAACTGAAACTGAATTTTCATTAAACTGAAATTGGAGAACAACAGAGTACAGCAAGTAGGAAAGAAAGAGCTAAAAACAATAAACAAAGTTAACACTTAGCTCTATCTAACAGTAAAACATGCTGAATGACAGGCGGCTCAATTCCTTTCCACTGCTGAGAAGAGCCTGAAGATTTAGCTAACTGAGCCAGCTCATGCGCAGCTCTGTTGTAGTCCCTTTTCAGATGTCGCATTTTCCAGCTTCGAAAAAACCGCAGCAGCTCCAAAGAACCTTAGATGACCATCCCAAATTCACCATTACAACTACTCTCGTTAATAGCGTCAACCACTTCACAAGAGTCAGATTCCACAATAATTCTTTGAAGCTCCATCTCCCTAGCCAACAGAATCCCTTCTTCTACTGCAAAAGCTTCTGTAACAGCCGCCCCATAGTTTCCATTTAGCACCTTACTAACCGCAGCAACAGCCATCCCCCTACAATCTCGAATAACTACACCCACAGAGGACCTACATCCAATCCCAGCCGTAGCACCATCAACATTTATCTTATATACATCCGGAGGAGGTGCTGCCCAACCAACATCTGGGGCTTGTTGCTGTTGAGCCCGACAAAACAGAACTGCATTTTTGTAATCCTCCTGTGTACGCCTCGCCAGGTTCCAAATTTGAGAGTGGGGACTGCTTTTAGACTCATGAACCACTTGATTTCTGTTAAACCAAATAGCCCACGCAGTAACAAAGAGAGTCTCAAGGTCATTTGGAGAGCCAGCATCTAATATTTCCACTGCTAAATCCACAAAGCATCTGTTCACAGCCAGCAAGTTTATTGGACAATCCTACCCATTCCACCACACCTCACAAAGCTTATTACAATAAATTAAGGCATGGCTAGAGCTTTCAACAGCCTTTTCACAGAGAGGACATTCAGCCCCCACATTTAGACCTCTCTTAGCCAATTTCAGCTTAGTGGGCAGCCCATCCATACAAGCCTTCCAAGCAAAAATTCTAACTTTGGCAGGGAGCTTGAGTTGCCAAACCTTCTTCCATAAGCGAGTCCTAGAGTCACCGCTTGAGCATTCACCCTCCTCTGAATTTTCCACAATAGGAAGCGCAACATAATATGCATTCCTAACAGTGAAAACTCCCCATTTGTTTCCTAACCAGATTATGCTATCTTCCGGTAAATTATAGCTGAGGGGAATGTTAAGGATGGTTTCAGCCTCAAAAGGAAGAAAAAACCTCTTAACCATCTCCACTTTCTAGTGCCTTGTTTCTTCATTGATTAGCGATGACACCATTGGAAAATCTCCAATATCTTGTAGAGGGGAGCATACTTTGTAAGTATTGGGATTAGGCAGCCACTTGTCTTCCCAAATATGTATCATCTTCCCATTGCCAACTCTCCACCTTACCCCCTTCCGAATAACCTCCAAACTATTATAAATGATTCTCCACGCGTAAGAGGGGCTGCTTCCAAGCTTTGCACCCAAGAAATCACCAAAAGGGAAGTACTTGGCTTTGTAAATTCTTGCAATCAATGAGTTCGGGTTCATCATAATACGCCATGCCTACTTCGCAAGCATTGCTAAGTTGAAGGCTTGTAGATTGCGAAAACCCATCCCACTATCCAATTTTGATTTGCACATTTTCCTCCAGCTGACCCAAGCCATCTTTACCTCTTGATCTCTCTGACCCCACCAAAAATTCCTCTCCATTCTTTCTAAGTCTTCACAGAGTCCTTTCGGAAGTTGGAAGCAAGTCATAGTATAAGTAGGGATTGCTTACATGATTACTTTAATCAGAATTTCCTTTCCCCCTACAGAGAGCTTTTTTCTTTCCACCCAGAGAGTTTTTTTCCAACCTTCTCCTTAATTTCTGCAAAAACCTGGTTCTTTGACTTTCCTATGACTGATGGGAGCCCAAGATATTTTCCTTGCCTTAGTTCTTGCATTGGTCCTAAAATTTCCAGGACCTCTCCCTTTGTTTCAACTGGGGTATTCTAGCTAAAGGTCACTGAAGACTTATCCATATTGATCTTTTGCCCCGACGCAGCCTCAAACCGCTCTAGAATTTCAACAAACTTGCTGACCTCCTCCTTTTCAGCCTTACAGAACAAAAGGCTGTCATCCGCAAAGAACAAATGCTTGACTCTAGGGC
Source organism: Quercus lobata (assembly GCF_001633185.2). Taxonomy (NCBI): domain Eukaryota; kingdom Viridiplantae; phylum Streptophyta; class Magnoliopsida; order Fagales; family Fagaceae; genus Quercus; species Quercus lobata. Next base: position 22,072,908 of record NC_044911.1, on the reverse strand, counting down.
AGCCCCTACAAATGGACACTCCATTAAGAAGATTCCTACTACTTGCATCAGAAATAAGGGTAGAAAAAGCTTCCATACAGAGAAGGAACAGACAAGATGATAATGGATCGCCTTGTCGACCATGAGCTTCCCCATTAATCAACACTGAGTACGTGACTGTTGTTATACATTTCATCACCCATCCAATCCATTTCCCATGGAAATCCAACCTCCTCATCACCCCCTCAATGAAATTCCACTCCACCCTGTCGTAAGCCTTGCTCATATCAAGCTTGACTGCCATGTAGCTATCCTTCCCACTCTTTTTGTGATCCAGATAGTGCATTAACTCAAAGGCAATAAGCACATTATCTGTGATTAATCTCTCAGGTAGAAAGGCGCTTTGATTTTCAGAAATTATTTGAGGCAGCACAGTCTTAAGGCGGTTTGTAAGCACTTTGGAGATCAATTTATATGCTACATTACTGAGACTGATTGGGCAAAAATCCTTCATCCTGTTGGGCATTTTAACTTTTGGCACCAATGTTATATAAGTACTATTAATATCAGATAAAGAAGCATTTGAATTTAGAACATTTAACACCATATTAGTTACATCATAACCTACAATATCCCAAAAATTTTGGTAAAAGATAGCAGACATACCATCTGGCCCAGGTGCTTTAGTTGGATGCATTTGCCAAAGAGCTATTCTGACTTCTTCTGTGGTAAAATCCTTGGTAAGATCACCATTCATCTAATCTAACACCTTGGCCTGAATTAAATTTGTTACCTCTTCCAAGCGGGACGGGTATGTGGAGGTATAAATATCTTCAAAATAACCAGTTACAGTCCTGACTATACCCTCATTGCTATCACACCAAACACCTTCATCATTCCACAGCCCAACAATAGCATTCTTCCTTCTTCTCTCAGAGGCACGATGATGAAAATATTTTGTATTACGATCGCCCTCACCCAGCCATTGCACTCTTGATCTCTGCTGCCACCAGACCTCCTCATCATCTAACAAGAGATTAATCTCCTTTCTTAGCTTATTAATTTCAGTCCCATTTTGAAGTGCTGTGTCATCTCGTAATAGCTCACCAAGCCTTTCTTTCTTCTCCTGAATCTTCTTAGGAATCTGCCTGAAAACAGATTTTCCCCACTTATCAAGTCTGTTCGCACATACTTTAAGCCCAGCACTAAAACTACCCGGATCATGGAGATTACTATTAGCATCCCACACTTCCTCAATCAGCTCCTTGCAGTCAGCCCGTCTTGTCCATATTGCCTCAAAGAAAAATCTACGTTTCCCACGCTTTTGAAAGGAGTTAGAATCAGCAAGTAATAGGGGGCAGTGATCAGACGTGGTTTCTTCTAAATGCTGGACTCTTATATTTGAAAAATGCTCTATTCACTCTGGAGTAGCCAGAGCCCTGTCCAGCCTCAAATAGACTCTATCATTTCCTTCCTGTTGATTGCACCAAGTAAACTCAAAACCCGAGTACCCCAAATCTTTAAACCCACACTTATGAATAATATTTTGGAACGCATTCATCTGATGTTGGTTTCTCAGAGCTCCCCCAAGTTTTTCATCAACTGAAGTAATTTCATTAAAATCGCCAAAACATAACCAAGGTAAATTAAATTGACAATTAAGAGTATTAAGGTACCTCCATGATTCTTTCCTCCGATGTGTCTCCGGATGCCCATAAAAGCCCATCAGCCTCCATCTGAATCCAGACGCTTCTTCGGTTACCACTGCATCAATGTGGTGCCTTGAATAGCTCTTAATCTCTAAATTAACTTCCTTTCTCCAAAACATCGCTAAACCTCCTCCTCTCCCTTATCTTTGGACATACAGACCATTAACAAAACCCAGCTTCAGCTTAATCTTTTTCATTCCAGCTATCGACATTTTCATTTCCGACATGAACACCACTTCGGGATCCCACTGCCGCACAAGGGTGCGTAGCGCTCCAACTGACCGGGAGTTCCCAAGCCCCCGGCAGTTCCAACCTAAGGCCATCATGGCTCTCGGCAGTGCTGCTCAGTAGCCACCGTCGTTCCTTGAATGTTTTCCTTTTGCTTTCTCTTCAGATTTCTTTTTTCCTTTGCTTCTAAAATTTCTAACTCTCCGGCCCTCTTAAGCCCACTGCTTTTTTTCTGGCCCAACATAGCTTCCTCTTTGAATAATCCTTTCTCCCTTGCACGTCTCTTCCAACTACCTATTGTCTTGGGTTCCTTATTTTTATCCTTACAGCCCACATCTAAAAAACCCATTCTTTTTAAACTCTGAAAAAATCTATACCAGGCTTAATTGGGCTTGTAACCCCCATTTCCTCTAAAATTGGCCCATTTTGGTAGCCCACATCCGGTTGGTCATAGCCTGGCGCGTCACCTTCACTTCCTTTAATTTCTAAATTTAAACATTTCCTTGTATCACGTGTAAGCTCAGACGTATCAGCAATTAAAGGACTTACTGTCGAGTTGTCCCATCTGCGTGAGTGACCAGCTGCCTGACTTCCTGACTGAGCATCACTGCTTACATCACCCTGTCCGAGCTGCTTCTCTGCACCCCTGGCACCGTCGTTTTACCCACTTCCTCCACCGCTGCCAACCATGGCATTCTCCACCATTGATGGTTGTTCCACAATCCGTCCCAAAGTACCTGGCTGATGTTGCATTTCTTTTCTTGATTTCATCCTCTCCGGCCCACCTCTAGAGTTGCCGTTAGCTCTTATCCAGTCGTCATACTGGTACTCCGTCACTTGCTCCAGTCCCAGCTCTTCGCAATGCCTATCATCATGTCCCAATATTCCGCACTTGTAACATACCGTTGGGAGCCTTTCATATTTGAAGGTAACCCACACCTTCTCTCCTTCTCCATTCAGCAAATATCCACCTCTTTGTAATGGCTTGTTCAATGGTATTTCCACTCTGACCCTCATATACTTCGCCTGATCTAACTGCCAAGATCTCTTATCAACTTCAAGAAGCTTGCCTATCTTATCCCCAACAGCTTTCCCCGTTTCCTCTATCATAAGCTCAAATGGGATACCCCAAATTTGAACCCAAAACGATGAGTGAGAGAAGCTAATGTTTGCAGCTGTTAATCCTTTTCTCCACCGGCATAACAATAGGAGATTGTTATCAAAGTTCCACGGTCCATTCTTCTCCACCCATTCCATTTGGTATTTAGAGTTGAACTTAAAATGGAGGATATCATTCCCAACTTCTACTATCCTAAGATCTGATCCCATCTTCCATGCCGACCGTAAAGTACTCTTTAAGGCCCTTTGATTTTGCTGCGGATTAGACAGCAATTTCCCGAACAAGCTAAGTTGACACTCTTCCAGCCACTCAGCTCTGCTAGGAATTGATAGTTGAATACCTTCTTCCTCCTCTTTGGTAAGCTTTAAGCTCTGCAACCCATCCAAAATAGCCTGTTCCATCAACAAAGGTTACACCTTGAACATACACTAACAGAATAAATGAACACTTCGAAAAGAAAGAAAGCCCACAGTTGCACAGAACTATGGGAGAAAACACTCCTACTTGATAGAGACCACAACTCCCTTGCATGAGAGAGAGAGAGAGAACCTCCTACAGGGGAGAGAGAGAAGTTAACAACATCTAATTCCCATACGCTTCTGTGTGTACTGTGAAGTTGTGGAGTGTGAAGATGAAGTTGTGGAGTGTGAAGATGACGATGATGATATATCTTTGAGGTAGGTTTTTGGTGGTGATGACGTGGTGTGAGATGGTTGGGTCCCACTTGATTGAGGATATGACACGTGGTGTTACCTCTAGCCATGAAGATTTGAGGATTTTTTTTTTTTTTTTGGTTGTGTGGTGGGATTGGATTTCTTGTCTTGATCCAATGTGGTCAATTTTTGATATCCCATACCTCCACGACTAGCTCAAAACCTCGTTTTTAAATTCATCTTCTTTCACTTCTATTTTTTTTTTCTCATTTCTTTCCTTCTCCTTTTCTTGTTCCTTTACGCTACTATCATTTTATTTTTCTAAGAAAGATGAGTTCTTCACTTGTTTTGAGTTCTTCGTTTCGTCTTCCTTCGATTTCTCAACTTCGGTCTCTAGTTTGTGGCAGAGTAAGATTGGGTCAGGTCTGGCCTCGCATTGCCCTCAAATGCATCTCGTTTCTATGTTTGGTAATCAATTTTTTTCTCTCTTTTTTCATATTTGTAAGGGCAAAATTTAGTTGAAGTACTTAGACCTTTCTTTTTAAAATTCAGTGAGGTGGCATGCAGGTACATAACAAAAATTACACTAGAATTTTAAAAGGTAAACTTAGCTAAGAAACCAGACTTAAAGTACTTTACTTAATTGCAGTACTTACTTCATATGATAAGTTCTATCGTACCATTGGATTAATTGTGTTGTAATTCAGATTATTCAGATTGAGATTGTGTCAATCGTAGTGCTTACTTCCCAGCGGTATCATTGCAAATTTAGCCAAATGTAGTCTACAATGCAATTTTAACAAACTCATTCGTGGATTTTCCTACATTAGACTCGTATGCTATCCTTAAAATATTATTTATTTATTTTGTGCGCACTGGAAATGAGACTATTGGGTTTAACCTCACTTGGGCTCACAACTTATTTATAAGGTGGGCTTTAGGATTTCCTACTTTGGGTCGTTCTCGACACAGAGACTCAAAGTAATATCCTCTCTCCCTTCTTGAATAACTGTTTTTCCCTCTTTTTTCTGAACCCTCATTTCTTCCCCAACTTCTCCTATTTATAGCTTTAAGTTAGTGGGGAGATCATGATTACTGCCATTGTTAGTGCAATTGAAGGTTCAATATTATCTGTTGTAAGTGGATGTTTAGGTGAGAGTGGAATGCAGCGATTATGGCTTTGGAACTTGGTTCCAACTCAGGTTAATATGCTCGGTAGTGATGTTTCCTGAACTGCCGAGCATCCTATGGTACGTCTGGACAAGACTTCCTTATTTGTTCGGGAAATTTATGCCGAGCATCGATTAGGGGTCGAGGCTCAAAACTCGTAGTTTATGAAGGTAGTTTCAAGCAGAATTTAAAGTAATAGGGCCGTGCCATTGGGCCTGAACCCAGGGCCCAATTGGGTTTGGGGACCTCGGTGCCGTACATATTTATTTTTATCTATTCTGCACTTATTTTTTTTTCTTCACCTCTCTGTCTCTCTCTTCCTCTCAACGCAGCACCATCTCCACCAAGCACCCATGCTCTCTGTTCGCACCACCACCCAAACAATTTGCCAATCACAAATCAACCACCAATCAACCATAACAAAATCAAACCCACAATCAACCACCAAGACAACCACAAATCACAGCCTTAACCCACATGCAACCACAGAATCCGATCTACTAACCCTCATATCAACCACCAATCTGCCATTGCAGCACCCATAGCATCAACCCAGATGCAACCCAAAAGGGCCAAAACACAATCTAATCTTGGATCTGCCACCGCAAATCAAGCACCGAACCACTCTCAACGCAATTTGATCTCCAATCCATGAGCCGTTGGCGCCGATGGTGGTTACGTAGAGAGAGAGAGAGAGAGAGAGAGAGAGAGAGAGTCAGAGACCAAGCAAAACGAAGCAAATCGAGCAACACCACCTCACACCACCACCAAAACAAACCAATCGAAGCTCCACCACCTCACACAACCACTAGAGCACCAACACCACCAAGAAAATCAACCATAACTGACTACGTGATTGGTTTTTGAGAGAAATAGACAAACCGACAGGTAGACAAGGAATTAGGCCTGGAGAAAGAAAGATAACGAATAAAAAACGATTTTCTAAGAGTAGCGATAAACAGTACCTCAACAATAGTATCGAGGTACTGTTACATGTTTCTAAAAAGAGTACTGTGTTTCCCCCCGGATCCGGATCCTCTCCATTTCTCTTTGAAATGGAGATTATCCAGTTAAGGGCTGAGATTGATTTAAAATAAATCTACGACTTAAAATCTACCACGTCATTTAAAAGCACTAACAAGAGACTTAACTGAGTAAAAGGCTAAACTAACGTTAGTTTCAACGTCTCTTCTCTAACTCTCTATCCCTCTCCTCTTCGTTTCTCTCTCCCACCCATCAAACCCAACGATGGTCATTAGTCAGGCTTCTCCAGTTCTCCATACCCACACACAGTTGTGCATCAACTGTATTTCAGTCATCCACCTCTGTCTCTGTCTCTCTCTCTCTTAGGTTTCTCTCTCTCACCGAACCCAATCGAATAAAGGGGAAGGAGAGGAGGGGTGTTTTTTTCTCGAGAATCCGAGAAAGATTTTGAATCGGCTTCTGGTAAATCTCCTTTATTAACAACTCTCTGATTTTTTTGACCCTTTTCCAGGCTCTGATTATATTCAGATCTGTGAGCTTTGTTGTTCTGCTTGTTATTGTTGTGTTGTGTATCTGGGTGGTGGTGGTGGTGGTTTTTACGGATCGGCTTCGGGAAGCTTGTGATGTAGTAGTTTAATTCAAATTTTGGAACTTTTTGCTGATTAGGGTTCTGGGCTTTGGGTATTTTTGAAACTTTGTTATTGTTGTGATGTAATGTTTTGTTGGAAATGGTAATTTGGGGGTTTGAGCTGTGAGAAAAAAAAGGGTGTTTTGGATATGGGTTTGTTGTGGATTTTGATTTGAGTACTTTGTATGAACTCAAATGATGGTGAATTCATTTGCTTAATGCTTGTTGTAGTTTTTACTTTACAGTTAAAATTTTGAAATTGTTATGAAATATTGATTAACAGCAGAAATCTTTGTAATTGAGTAATACAGCTGAGTTTAACTTGCTGCTGCTTCTGTTTCTAAAGGAAGTTTTTAGTTTATAATTATTTAAAGGAAGTTTTGATATCAGCTTTCTAAACCCCACCCAAAAAAAAAAAAAAAAAAAATTTGAGTAGTTCAAAATTTGATATTTGATATTTGTTTACATGGACTTCATTAATAATATGAATTTTTATGTTTAGCTTGTAATTATTTAAAGGAAGTCTATGTATGCTGCTTGTATATAGATTTCCTCTTCTTTTTTTTTTTTTAAGTATGTATCACTTGTCAAATAAAAAAAAAGGCTTAAATGAGGTAATCTTCTTATGAGTTGCCACCTCATTGTTTTTAGAATTAGAAAGAGACAGACACATTAGGTTGAAATTTTGTCAATAATGATTAGTGGAATTATAATTTCAAAGTTTGACTTATAATAAATCAGCCTTATAATCGCTTATTTTGACAAAATCTTAGATTAAGTAATTTATGTGGGTATTATGCAATTCTTTATATTAAGGGGCGTTTGGTTTGTGCAATTCTTTACATTAAGGGGCGTTTGGTTTGTTATGATGTGCCCATAATATGATGCACATTACGATAATGTGACATTAAAATTTTTAGTTTATTTTATATTTTTTAACATTACCATTATTTAAAATTATAAAATATATCATATTATCTTTTTTTCATCACATTCCTAAACAATGTAATGTTGTATTATTGTATTGAGATTACATTAATGTAAGATTACAATAACGTAATATTACGGTGTAATGTAACCTCATGACAAACCAAATACCCCCTAAAACTGAGATCGATACTACATGTCAAAATGCAAAACCCATGCAAACCCCATAATTGTGTGAGCGGAAAGATGTATATATTCTACGTGTGACATATCTTCTCCATCTTAGACCTCTAACAATGCTTATGAGTGATGACCACAAGGATTTGATATTCTGCGGATTAGGTTTGCGCACCAAGTATAGCTTGCTTGAACCACGTAGAGTTTGGTCAGTACTTCCACTACAACAAAAAATGTTTATTACAACAAAAAAATCATTGCAATAACATCGAAGTCATTGCAATAATTTATGCGAAGTGTTGCAATAAAATTTGAGGTAATAAGTTTGTGCTACAAAAAAATTTTGTTGCAATAAACCTTAAATATTTTAATGAAAATTTTGATGTAATAATATATTTGCTATTGCAATAAACAATTTATTACTTCGAATATCTTGTAGCAATAAGCTATTATTTCATGAATTTTATTACAATAGATTGTAAAGAATTGACAAAAATAATTTGGGTTCAAATTATTGCAACGGTATATTTATTGTAATAGTTAAATTTTTCATATTTTTTCTTACAATAGATTGTAAAATAATTGGAATTAGATCATTGTAATAATATATTCATTGCAGCTTCATGTTTGTCATTGCAATAGATTGTAAAATAATTGATATTTTAGTTATTGCAATGTTAAATTTGTTGCAATAAGCCATCTCTTTGAAATTTCAATCTATTATAATATATCGCAAAATATATAATTGGTATCAAGTTATTACAATGGTTTCTTCAATTTAAGTTATTAAAAAAATTTGATTTCTTCAATTTAAGTTATTGCAAAAAAATTTCTAAATTCAATTTAGTATTAAAATCTCTATTGTAACTAAAAATTATAAATTATTACAACTAATTATTATTAATGTAATAATTTACTATTTTTAAGTTACTATTGCAACGATTTTTAATTTTTAGATGTGATATTATGTCTAATACCACTATACTAATTTTGTTGTATTAGCACTTGATGTAATAAACTTATTTTGGTGTAGTGTTCCAATTGACATTTCAAAATGTTGTCTTGTATCATCCCGGAGAATTTGTTTGTTTAGGGCCTTTAGGCACTAAGCTGGCAACCTTCTAAATTTTGATTAACTACTTATATCCAGGGATTAGGAACTTTTTTTTAAAAAAACAAAACAAAACAATTTGCATATAAAGAATTGTCTTTTCTACTTTCTTTTGTATTAAAATTTTTAGTCATGGTTCACTTAATACTGCCTTGGTAGTTGATTAAAATTCCTTTTTGTGGGGATTGCTTTTAAGTGTGATGTACTTGATTTTCCAGGGAAATATGTGAGGAGTATGGCCGAGAAGTAGAAAAGCTGGCTTTCAAGTAATTGGAACTTATTTCCCTGAGTTTAGGCTTACCAGCTGATCGGCTAAATGGCTACTTTGAGCACCAAACCAGCTTTCTCCGGTTCAACTACTACCCTCCGTGCCCTTCTCCCGACCTAGCTCTTGGTGTTGGCTGCCACAAAGATTGCAGCGTCTTAACTGTCCTTGCACAAGATGATGTTGGAGGGCTTGAAGTGAAGAGGAAATCAGATGGTGAGTGGATTCCGGTTAAGCCTATCACAGATGCATATATCATTAATGTGGGTGATGTTGTTCAGGTACTATTCATGAACTTTGAACATTCTATCAAAATTGAATATACATAATGTATCATACGTGGTGGTGTGTGCCAAGAGCCTAATAGTTCAATTAGTTAGTACTTCCTAGTATTTTTAACAAAAAATATTTAAGTTTCAAATCATCCTCTCCCGTTAAACTTTTGAACTATCCCAAAAAAAAAAAAGGTGGTGACGTGTGAATCTATCATAGAGAGTGGTCTTTCAACCATATGAGTCTCCTCCCCCATCTAGGTGTGTGTGAGTTCTGTTTACCAATAAAAAATGGTGTAATTCCATTACCGTGAGATCCTTGTGCAAATTAATGAGCTATTAATTCAAAAAACTTGGAATTGATCATATACCAATGATTTGCACAAAGGAACCAACCCCCACCCAATAATTTCTAATCCCAATTCATTCGCAGTTCAACAAATGTTATCAATTATTAACTACTAGCGCAGACCTGCACGTTGCATATGATAATGTTTTGGACAAAACTTAGGTTCAGTACTTATGTGTTATTCCTTAAGTTCTCTTCTTTAAATTCAGTCACATGACTTATTTCACATGAGATGAAAGTATATTTTTAATTAAATACAACCATATAGTGGAATTTGAAGAAGTGAATCTAAGGAACAGCACATATGTACTATAAGTTTTGCCATAATTTTTTTAGGGTGGTCTCATTAAATTTATTTTTTTTGCAATTTACACTAATTTAATAAAGAGTAATATATTTTATTATTACATTTTCATTTATTATAGAAACAATAACACATGTATAATAAATAAATAAAGAAATATATATATATATATATATATAAAATTTCTGTCGCACCAAAATGGAAACAAAACAAATTTTTTTTTTTCAAGAATTCAAAAGGCAAGTTAGAGAAAATATTCATTTTTTAATCAAAGTTATTTATAACATTTTGTGTACCATTAAAAAGTATATAAAATTCAAAAATTATTTTTTTAGTTTTAAAAAACTTTCTCCAACCCTATTTTTTCTACCCTACAATCCAAAACACCAAAAAATGAATCTAAAATATTAATAACTTAACAATGATTAATTGGATTAATTAGGAAAACAATTTATTGTTGATAATCAATTGAGGTTATTTTCTTTAGAAATTACAAATTCATACACCCACAAAGATTATCAAATTAATGAACAATTATTAGCAAAATCTCAGAATTAAGTTTCTATATATGCATTGTTATAAAATAATAATGATAAGATGAAAATACAATTGCAAAAGCTAAAATATATCACTCATCTGATTTTATTTTGTTTGACTAACCTTTTGATTTTCTCTGAATCAGTGACATTATAAAGCATTTCTAATACAACTATTAAGAGCACATTCTCTACAAAAATTATAAATTTGTCCATCCAAAAGGATTTTAAAAAAAAATGAGCAAAACTTAGTAAAGTATCATAATTATCTAAATTGATCACTAAAAAAAAATCAAATTATAACTTGCAAAACAACTATTATTAATCCAAATCAAATCAAACCAATAGGATATAGAAAAAGAACTTGTGAGCAGGAATTGGAATATCAAAATAACTAAATATGCATAAAAATCGATACAAATTTACCAAAAAGATAAACAAATGTAATGTGACAATTAAATAATCAATAACAGAAAGAACCATCAGTGGGAAAAAAAAAGTGGTTGAAATAATATTAAATTCCACCAAAAGAGGAACAAAATGAGAGAGAGAGAGAGAGAGAGAGAGAGAGAGAGAGAGAGAGAGAATTAAGTTAAGATGGAAGAGTAATGGTGGAAGTAGATGAAAAGTTGAACAAATTGAAACCGTAAAATTTAAGAAGACGCAATAGAAGTTTTTTTTTAGAGATAATTATAACATGTTACTAACTCCGTAGTTTGAACTCTTTCCCCCCTAGACCCCCAAACTCTTTGTACAGGGGGATGTGCCAATTCAGTTACAAGGCCTTTGGCGAGTCACAATAGAAGTTTTGTATCAATAAATACTATGTTTTAGTTCTTTATATATATATATATATATATATATATAGATTATGTTCAGTTATTGAATAATACTCTGATTTGTAATGAAAGTAACATAAGGGGATGTTCGTATAGGTTTGGAGCAATGACAAATATGACAGTGTGGAGCACAGGGTGGTGGTGAATTCTACTAAGGCAAGGCTTTCTATTCCATTATTCTTCCTCCCAGCCCACTGTACCACGGTGAAACCTCTCGAGGAGCTAGTAAACGAGCAGAACCCTTCCAAATACAGGGAATACAACTGGGGAAAATTTTTCGCCAATAGAAATCAAAGTGATTTTAAGAAGCATGATGTGGAAAACATCCATATTTACCATTTTAGAATATCAGAGTAATTGTGGCAGTGTAAGGTTTATAAATCTACTAGCAAGAATGAGTTGTTTTAGATGCTTGCATTTGACATGCTAATAAAGAGACTCAGGCTTTGGAAACATATCAAACACTCATATTGGTTATCTTACAACTTCTTTTTTTGATGTCTTTCTGTTTTGAAATGCTATTCTAGGCCAATTTCAAGAAGAATTTTGAAGTGGAAGCTTCAAATCAAACTGACCTTTTCTAACCTATAACAAAACGAGCTATGGCTCTTTTTAATAGTGTTGTGTTGCGTTTATTTTTGTTGAGTCGCCTTACTAAATGCACCGTTTGACAGTTATTCAGTGTTTCGCATTCCACACTCCTGTATCAATTATTTTACAATTTATTGCAATGACAAATATGAAGCTGCAATGAATATATTATTACAATGATCTAATTCCAATTATTTTACAATCTATTGTAAGAAAAAATATGAAAAATTTAACTATTACAATAAATATACCGTTGCAATAATTTGAACCCAAATTATTTTTGTCAATTCTTTACAATCTATTGTAATAAAATTTATGAAATAATAGCCTATTGCTACAAGATATTCGAAGTAATAAATTGATTATTGCAATAGCAAATATATTATTACATCAAAATTTTCATTAAAATATTTAAGATTTATTGCAACAAAATTTTTTTGTAGCACAAACTTATTACCTCAAATTTTATTGCAACACTTCGCATAAACTATTGCAATGACTTCAATGTTATTGCAACGATTTTTTTTTTCAAGTAATAAACATTTTTTGTTGTAGTGAAATTCACTAGTCCTCTAGGGTATTCTTGGTTATTTTTAAGCAGCCAATGCTTAGCCTCATTATTTTTTTTTTTTTAAAAGAAGAAGCTTAATGATGTTGTAGTAGCAAAACAAAGTAAAATTGTTGTGCCTCTCTTGACAAAGCATTATAAATGTGTTTGAATCAAATTTTCTAGGTTTCCAAACCGAACCCAACCCAAACCACTCCCACTCCCAAAAAAAAAAAAAAAAAAAAAAAAAAACCCTAGAGGTGTAATGATTCCAATCCAACCCATTATACTACCACCTACTTCCCAAGTGGGTTACTTCACTGCTTACCCACAGCAGCAATCCGACTCAACCCACTAGGCAACTTAGACAATTGCCTAGGGCTTAATTAAGGCCCCCAAATGGAAGCAGGGATCAATTAATCAAGAGAATATAATTAAGGTCCTCTCACCTAGGGAAAAAAAAATGAAGGACCCTAGAAATATGCATTGTCACAAAAATATTAATCAAAATTTTTTCCCAAAAAAAAGAAAAAAAATCTATCTTTGAATGTTGTGCATTGTTGTAAATTTTCAAAATTTTCAATCTATCTGCCGTGGGTTGAAATTTTAAAAATTTCCACTCTCCTAAGCATAGAATGTGAAGAAGAGTATATCAAAATTAAAAATAGAATAAAGAATTTTATAGACAAGCTCATTAATGAAATCCAAAGTTCAATACCTAATCCTAAATTTCAGAGAGAGAGAGAGAGAGAGAGAGAGAAACTATCTATTGAAATAAAAGGAAAAAACTAAAAAACATATTTCCATATTGATTCTTGAAGGAATCAAACTCCATATGCTCTATGTTCACCTTGCTGCTCTCCATCTTGATTCTTTGTTTAGCTTTCTTTGTAATTGCTCATCAATCGGTGGTATGTTGATTGCTCTCCTTTCATCTTTCATCTTCATCTCAGGTTGATTTTTATTTACTCTCCCTTTCTTTCTTTTTTTTTTTTGTTTTTTGTTTTTTTTGGTTGTTTCTACCATTGCAAAGATTCACCCTTTTACTGTTGCTCTTGTTGGGTGAATGAAAGAGTAAAGTTTATTTCATTCTTCACCATCTTTATTTTTTTAATTTATTTTTTAGAGCATCCATAGTAGTGGAGCTAAAAATTTAGCTATTTGGCACCACAAAAAGTTATTTTATCTGTTTTACTTATTCACTTTACAAAACATCCAGCAACAATGGAACTATTTTAGCTTTCAATACAATAAAATAATATAAACATCACAATAAAATAATAAATCTACTACATTATTTTATTAATTTCTTTCTTTCTCTTTCTCAGAAAAAAAAAATTCTTTCTCTCTATCTTTGTGCGTGCTGTGCCTCACTCTCCACTGTAAAAAAAAAAAAAAAAAAAAAAAAAAAAAAAAAAAAAAAAAAATACCTTCTCATTTCTCTCCTCTCCACTCTCCACTCTCACTTCTCTCTATCTCGTTGCCGCTCTCTCCTTCCCACCCATCACCATTTCGAAACCTTCCTCACCGGCACCGGAGACAAAATCGTCAAAGCTCTCAAGGATCCTGTGGGTTGTGGGTTGTGCTAGTGCGGGTTTGTGGGTTGTGCCGTGGCCAGAGACGAACTCGCTGAAGCTCTCACCTTCCTTGCTAGCACGGGTTTGTGGGTTGTGCCATGGGTTTGTGATCTTTCTCTCTACTTTAACCAATCTGCCATGGATTTGTGATTTGTGATGTGGGTTTGTGTTTTGTGGTGGTTGTATGGAATTTGGACCAGCATTACTTTGATCTTTCTCTCTACTCTATCTCTATGGGTTTGTGTTTTGTATTTTGTGGTGTGGGTTTGGTGGATCGGTGTTGCTTCAATGGCAGTGGTCCGATCTTATGTTTTTTTGGTGGATGGGTGTTTGATTTGGTGGGTTTTTATATGGATTTTATGAGCACCATCATCGGCGAGCTGGCCAACGAAGCAGTGAGGAGATAAGGGATTCTGGAGAGAGAGAGAAAGAAAGAAAAAGAGAAAATATTTTTTTAATGAGAGAAAAGAGAGAAGTTTAATAATCTTTTTTTTCTTCTTCTTGCTACAGTGCACAATCATAAATAGCTGTGCATTGTAGCAAGAAGCTAAAATTTTTTAACTATGGCTCCACTATTGTAACATGTATTTTTGTGTTTTTGTGATGCTAAAATAGTTATATAGCTATTTAGCTTCACTACTACTAATACTCTTATATAGCTAAATGTCTTTTAGGAGCCGAGAAAGTAATGTCATCCACTCAATCAATACTCCTAGTCTATTCAGTACTTTTTATTTAGTCTTTGACCTCTCAATCTTTTTTTCTTTTTTCTTTTTTTGGTTAAAGACTTCTCAATCTTTTACTTGTTAGGTACTGGACTAATAGTTCGTTTAGATTGAAGGGAAGGGAGGAGAAGTAGAGTAGATTTAATTCAAAATTAATCTATTTTCAACTAAAGCAAAAGGAAAATTCTACTCTACTCTCATCTACTTTTCCTCTTTCCTCTCTCAATCCAAACGAGCCCTAAAGCAAAAGGATAATGTTTGTTGCACACATTATGTGCATTTACGCTCTGTCCAAAACAATTAAAATAGTGATTTTAAGTCATATTTTAATGCTTGAAATTGTGATGTAAAATTATGTTTTCAGTTATATGTTGGCAATGTGTAAATGCACCCGTATGCAATAGAATTGTCCCAAAGAATTTTTTTTTTTTAAAATGACCTTTTTAAGTTTCTCCCTTTTGCATGGTCTCCATGCAAAATCGGATATTGCTTCTGGTTCTATTCTGGATAGGAATCCCATCTGTTAACAGTAAAATCTAAAAGATCTCTTTATCATTTATCACATCAAAAACTTAATTATTAATTTTATATCTCAAAAAAAAAATTATAATAATAATAAAATAATATCATAAGTTCAATAAATATTATATAATTATTTAAAAAATAAAAGGTCGCTTTCAAAATTTTCGTCTTACATCCCAAAATACATTGATCAGTTGGCTGTGTGCAGAATCAACGTAATAATGCAATGTCCAAACCAACTCAACTAAGAAGAACTGAGTTTAGGCCCTCTAAACACAACTGAAACTGTCAAGCACGTACAATTGTCCCACCCATACTCATAGGTTGTGTACAAGTGAACAACACCAATGTCAAATCAAACAAAAGAGGCATCCTTACGAAAGTGATTCATGTCTTCTTTTAATTCCTTGTCCAGCACCCAAGTTTTTCTTTGATAATCTGTCCAACACCCAAGTTTTAATGACGCAGAACGGCTACTTTAATTCCTTCCCCCCTTGTATATAAACAAAGCACCGAGCACCTTAGTAGAGGCATATACACATACACTTCGGTATGAAGCTTATCATCGTTATCAAACTCAAATACACACTGATTATGATTTCACCACATCTAATCCAGTAACTCATCATCTAATCAATATTTTTCCTGTCTCAATAAAATTGATCAGCAAGTATATAATTCCGATAACATTTATTATAAAATTCTATTAAAAAAAATCAAAATTAGAAAATATATCCAGTCCAACTAAATGTATGTAGCTTCTTCCCTCTAACTAAGCTACCAACAAACAATATCATGATTTTGAGTTCATTCCTTCAAAGGATGTAACGAAAAAGGAATAACTTATTTTAGTACTAAAAGCCTGTCCACTCATACTCTGAAGCAGAAAAACTGGCTCATAACTCCTTAGCAAAACATAAATATCATTGTTATCTGTAGAATACTCTTATCAAGTATGATCTGCTGTAAATGTGTGTGGAACAGAAATTTCTATGCTTTGCAGCAAAACATAAATCTCTGATGTTGTGCAGGAGCAGCAGCTCTGCACCAAAGAAATAGAAAACAGATTTGTAATCCATCGTTCCTTATCAATAACAATTCTGCAGCAAAAAAAAATTTATTCTTTCTGTGGCTTTCTCTTCTCATTCTCACAAAATTTATGTTTTACTACCTTACTTCTTGCCTATGTCAACATAATCTTCAATTATCCAAAGAGAAGGATGAACCCAAATTTTTCTGGTCTCACATATATTATATATCCTAAATTTTCAGTTTTGTTTCTTTTGTTTTGATAATCAACCCAATAACATAAATGCACAGGTTTTTTTTTGGTTCTGGGACAAAGAGCAAAAAGGTACAAAAATACCAAAGCATTGCTCGAGTCAAGAAAACCACAATGGACACAATTTTGGCATAGTTTTTTATGTGCAGTTCCTTAACTCTACCAATTAAATATAAGCACATAGTTACATTGATCAATAAAGTAGAAATAGCATTATCTTTTCCATAGAAAATTAAATTTTATACGATTATATATATAGTTAAATTTAATTGAGAATCTAATGTAGTGTAGCTAAGAAACTCTAATCAAGTTTTACCTCAAAAATAAAACTTACTCAATACTATGCAAAGATAATCAATCCACCACAGCAAGTTTCTGATACTCGTCACCAGAGATGGCCATTTCCATTATAAACTCGGTGTTCAAGATTTCCCCATCATTATTCAAGAACAACTTCATCATATTCTTTGAAAACCCGCTCACCATTGCCACCCCCTTCTGCATGGAAACAACCGGCGTGGACTGGGAGTCCCTCAGATTCCAAAACACAATTTCTGGCACAACAGACCCGTATCCTTTCTCCCTAAACTTCCTTTGTATCACTTCAAAGTCGGTCTCCCAATCATTCTTCGAAGCTTCATCAAACTCCATGTCACTAAACGCGAACACCCTCTTAATCATCTGGTCCTCCTTCAAGTTCCCGTCCACAGCCACTTGCAATATATGATCAAACACCTTCTGAAAATCGGTGTTCATAAAGTCTACCTGCTGCGAAAACCTCATCTTCGATTTAAGATCATCCCCTTTAATTATATGAAGCTGAGGTTTCTCACTAAACGTAATAACCTTGCCTTTCCACGGCTCTTCACTCAGTTCCGAAACCAACAACCCCAATGCAACAGACACGTTGAAAGGGGTGCCCCACATGCTCCCAGAGACATCACAAACGGCGAGGCAGTTCCTCAACTTGCCTTCCTTTGACAAATCCTCCACCATCCTCTTCCATTGAAGGTCTGCAACTTCAGCCTCAGCTTCTGTTCCCTCTGTCGCAGACTCAATGATCTCATGGGGAAGCAATGCCCCCGCAGAGATTGTTGATTTCCTACATTTAACATCTTCTAAATACTTCTTAAATCGCTCTTCATCATGCTTAAGGAACCTTTTCATGTAAAGCCTCATGGCCACCGAAGCAACTCTATTGTATGGAAGCTCATTCCAACGTTTGTCACTCATATACAACTCAGGCAACTGCAACACCTTCCTAAGTGGTACCAAAACTTCCTTCCTTAACCTGTCACGCACCCTATATGCATAATGTGCCTCTACAACACCGTGGTATTCCGAGTACGACTCCACGGGGAAAACCCTCCTTGCAATACTCTCGCAAAGCAAGAGAGACCTATCGAACGAGCAATCAATTGAAGGGCACCATTTGGCTGCAAGACTGATCTTGTTCAACTGCCCTGAGTTTAGGAACTCCATGTCTGCCTTTAAATACTTGGCAAACAAGTCTGATACGCTGTTGTGCAATGAACGAAAATCCATGTCACGATTATATCTCTCAAGGGCTTTGTTAGCCATAGCCAAGCGCTTCCTTTCCCTCAGCCCCTGCGTAATTTCCTTGGCGACAAAAATTGGCTTCACATTGTATTTTTTGTTACAATCATGCTCGTGTTTTTGCTTCTTACGAATATCAGGGCCTTGTAGAAGTCGGTAAAGAATCTCTGGCAAGTCTTTGAAGTAGCCGAAATTAGCAAAAAACTCCAGGTTGTGGACTAGGGTTTTAGGGTGGTTCATGTGGAGAAAAAGCGCTGCTGTGTAGAAACCTTCTTTGTCAGACTTGCCGCTTCCACGTACTCCTCGGAGATTACAGATGAGCTTAAGGGTGGTGAGGGGATTGTGTGCCCAGGCCAGTTCAAGTCTCTGTTTCAAGGTCTCAGGTGGCGTATCGGGCACGACATGGAAGAAAAAATCGAGGCAAGGATTGCCAGAGGAGAGGAAGGTGGGTGAGAGGTTCTCGGTGTAGCCCCTTGGGGGTGTTTGGTGATTGGCTTTGTTGTAATCGGCAACCATGAGGTCCATGAATGGGTCACCAGTCTTAGGTTCTGGTTGGGGGGTTGGCGTTGGGGTTTGGTTATAGAGCTCTGGGGGATCAAGAAGACCCATTTGATCATCACTGTGAACATCAGGGTTTGATGAAGTTTTTAGGGTTTTAGTAGGGTTTAAGATTGTTGCACTTGGGGTTTGATTGTAGAGCTCTGTGGGACCAAGAAGACCCATTCGATCATCATTTTGAACAACATCAGGGTTTGACGAGGTGAGAACATTTGGGTTTGATAAAGTTGTTAGGGTTTTGGAAGGGTTTAAAAGCTGTAGGGTTTTAATTCTAATTCCAATGGAGGAAAAAACTTCATGAATAATTGGGTTTCTCTGGTTTCTTATGGGGTATTTGACGCAACGCAACATGGCTTTCTTTCTTTCTTTCACTTTGTTTTCCTTTCAATTTGCAGTGGCTAATTTCTAATGGGGACTAGCTCCTGCCTTGAATCCGAAATGTTGTGAATTTGGAGGGCTTTTCTCAATTTTGTGTTTTTTAGGCAACTAGATAGGAGGGATTTAAAAAATGACTTGAGCTCCACGTTTTAGAGTTTCAATTTTACCTTATTTTTTAAAAATAATTTTTCTTATCATTTACCTGCATACTATTATTATTATTATTATTTGGGTAAATTCTACTAACATCCCCTAAGGTTTGGACTAATGCCAATTAAATCCAAGACTTTTCAAAATTAGTCAATTTGATCCCTAAAACTAACTTAGTTCGTAAACAGTTAGTTATTTTTTCTCAACAGTTTTAGGGACTAAATTGGTTTTAGGAATCAAGTTGATTAGTTTTGAAAAATCCGGTTTTAGGGACCAAATTGATTTTAGGAACCAAATTGATTAGTTTTGAAAAGTCTTAGTCCTAGTTGAAACTTCTTCTTCATTATTATTATTATTTAAATAGTTACCATATTCTCCATTTTACTGATAAGATCTAAGTGCCCATTTATATGTTAAGATTCATGGAGTAAAAATCAGTCATGGCGAATGGATAAGCACCTGTTTGGTAGGAGGATTTTTGTTTTTATTTTCAAAACAATATGAAAACAATTTTCAGAAAATTTAAATTGAAACTAGTATTTAGATAATAATTTTTACATTATATGTGTTTGGCTCCCATTTTTAACCTTTTTTTTTTTAGAGACCATTTCTATTTTTTATTTTTTTTAATAAAAAATTACCAATATATATATATATATTATTGATAATAATAAAGGAATAGAGCTCATGTATTTTTATTTTTTTTAAATGATAAGCTTTCTCTGTGATTTTTTGGACCATTTGGTTTCACAAAAATCAAGCTAGAACAGTTACAAATCCTCTTCCCTTGGATCGGGTTCTCTTTCAAGCCAACCAAGCTCTGCAGGATTTCTACTCATGAGTTCAACCTGCTACTTCTCAAGCTACTAGATCCTCTCACGTTTAGGTTTCTACTTACTTGGTCTCCACCTTTGGCTTCCTCCCACAAAATTAATTTTGATGGAGCTTTATTTAAGGAATTAGGGTCTGTTTGGTAGTGGTGCTCAAGTGTTGTTCAAAATGATGTGAAAACTGTGGTTTAAAAAGTATTGTAAAAATACATGTTTAAAGTACTCATAATGCAAAAGAATGTGTTTGGTACTATATTTCTAATAACATATTTTCAAATGTGAAAAAATAAAATTGTGTTTGGTATATATATGTGTTTAACTTTGCTAGACATGCAAGACATGTTAGCAGTTTGGTAATGTGGATGGAGGATGTTCCACCACAACTTAATAATGTACTTGCAGCTGATTTTTATTAATAAAAGCTTAGTTTTTTCTTCTAAAAAGAAAATTCAATGGTGAGATTTTTTTTTTTTTTTTTTTTTTGTGATAAAGATATAAGCACCTTGATTTAAGAGATACAAGAGTTTGGATAAATCTGTGGGATCTATTGTTTTCAATTTATTTACAACTACCATTAAAAATATTTTATGTATCTTGAAATCATCCTCTCAACCATTTTATGAACAAGGAAAATAGGATATAATTTTCTCAAAACGATATTTAGAGAACATCAACCAAATAATAGATTCAAGTGTAAGACCCACTATTTTATGATTTACAAAACAAAAAGGCATATTTAAATTCTCTTACGAAACAAGCCTTCAGTTTTCATTTTTCAAATAAATAGAAAAGTCTCACAAGATATATTTATGTATGATTACTAATAAATAAATAAAATCAAAATAAAAAATAGAATAAAATAATTTACCTAATTTAATTAGAATTATTTAGAAAAGATAAAATCAAATTTAATTAAAATTTGTTTAGTCTTACTGTGTTAAGTTACATTTCTAACTCCTAAGAAGTTTAAATATGCAACTCTAAAAACTAAATTAAAAATGGTGTTCTAAAAACCAAATTAAAATAGTGACATAAAAAATGGAAAATTTCAAAAAATTATGTGGTAGTTTTAGAAAAGTTAACAAAAAGTTAATGTCTTTTATTTCATACTTGTAGTTAACAGGTGCAATCACGAGATAGTTAAAGAAAAAAAAAAGCATATATCTATTCAATTCACGAATTTCAACTTTATTGTATTAACTAGTTACAGATCACTGCCTTACATCTTTCTCAACCAAAAAAGAAAAAAAAAGAAAAAGAAAAAAGAAAGAAGGTCATTGCCTTGCATGGGTTATGTTTATTTATTTATTTGCAAATATATGAATGAAACCTATGTAATTTTGGGAAAAGTTTTTCTTCATTTCATGCTCCTTTGAAAAGTGCTGACAAATATATTTCTCAAACTCAATTTAGATTTTTTATTATATTTAATTGACTTTAATAACTGAAAATGAAATAATGTCATGGAAAGGTATATAATGATATGTTTTGTTAAATTTTTGAAATATATTTACACAAAATAAAACTCATTGAACATTTGAGATATAAATATAAGTATAATTCATATAACAAATGGAAAGTTAATATATTTTTTTAGAAAGGTGCTACATCCACAATATTTTTACAACAAATCATAAAAGGTTAGTTGTTATTGGTTCATATTTGAACCTAACACTAAGATTGCTTTTATGCCCCAACAATAACAACCAATAACAACCTGCCACTTAGGATTTGTTGTAAAAATATTGTGAAAATGTTGTAGACATATCATTTCTCATTTTTTTTAATATTAGATCTCATATCATAGCTTAAAATTTTGAACAACTTTTTGTTTTCTTCCGTCAATCACATAACCCTTGGAATGCTGCCACATGATATACTCTTCATTGTAATTTGTTTCATTATATAGAATATGGGGGAAAAAAAATTCAGTAAATTATTTTAATTATATTTATAAAAGTTTTGTGTGGTGTTTTAATTTTCCCTTCAATTATTAATTGAAAAGTATTGCGTTTGTTCCTTTTTAGCTGCATGTGGATTGTGTATTTTCTTTTTATTTTTTAAGAGTTAACTCACATGAACTGTTGGTATTTGGTTGTATTATATTAGTTTCTAAATCATACCGACAGTGGAAAAAAATTGGCATGCTAAAAATCACACATGGAGGCTTCTAAAAGGAAAAAAATTTACTAGGGGAGAAGTGCCATTAAAGCTAGAACCATTGGCTATTTAGGCTGGACCGAGCCTATCAAAAATTTCAGTTAAGCACTACTCACAGAATTTACGCCACATTTGCAACTCATCAATAATAAAACTGACCCATAGAGTAAACATTGTCAAGAGCACGAGAACATAGTCACATACACAAGGTTCCCCAAACGCTTCAATAGCTTGAAAACAGTATCCTCTTTTGTAGCTTGACTTGTACATGCAACTCTTCCCTCTACTTGTGTACAGAAGGCATTGAGCTTCATGTGGCAGCAGGAGTGTAAGTGTGTATCAAACTACAATGTGAATAATCTGTCCTTCCAAACATAAAGGCAAAATTTATAAACTTAATGACTTTATCAGTTCCGGTATCCAATTTGCTGCATAATAGAGAGATAGACACAAATATGTTTTTGCTTCTCTGTCAAAGACTTCCAACCAGCTCCAGAGAAGTACTGGTATTGCACAAGCCAAAAAAAATCAATGCACTAGGCAAACCCAGCAGTATTGACAGACTACAAGAACATAAAACCCAAACCAAATCACAATAACAAACAAAAGTTATAAATCAAGATAAAACTAAAAATATCAAAAGCTACATTGAATAATTAAAATTTAAAAAATAACAATTTCATATACAGATTGGGAGCATTAAACTTATAAAATTGAGGTCAAATTCAAAGTTCTACTAGCAAGGAAGAATTCCCTCATATAATGAAATTAATATAAAAAATTCTTCTTGCTTTTTTTCTTTTTTGTGAATAAATTAATTTGGATCAAGTTATAGAAGAATATGATAGGGATATTTTAGCCATAAATTTAATACCCCGAGAGCATCACACAAAAAGGTCGACGGCACCCGCGTATCCGTCAGCTTCATGAAAACCAACGGAAGACTTAGGCCGACGACACCAAACGTGACGACCCCATAATGAAACTCGACGGGCACCTCTGTAAGCCAATGGGAAACCATTGGACGGGTTAAGGGCCTGATAGGGAGGAGAGGCTGACGAATCCAACATGGCTTGTCTTGGTCCCCACGAATACCTGTACATGGAAATGCCTTGCATGACACGCAAAATAAAACTCATTACTCACCTGTATCTCTCTCATATGAAAAGACACTCTAAAATCTTGGAAACCCTAAGTGCCAAGCCCTCCCAACAAGGAAAAATCACTACTTTGAAGGGATTTCAATTCACCACTTGCTACTATATAGGTGCAGTTTGGATAGGGCGTTTGCCCGTCTGCGTTTTCTTTTTTTTCTTTTTTTTCTCCCCAGCCGCAACTGTTGACCTGGTCTGCTGTGAACAGTGCACTTGTGCACTGTTCACGGGTCCCACAAACTCCACTTTTTATCAACTTTTTCATTAAAAATGGGTCTCACAGCACTATTCATACATTTAAAAATTATTTTGCTACAGTGTTTTCAGTTTTCAGTTTTCAGTTTCAGCAAAATAAGTTCTATCCAAACAGACCCATAAGAACCAAACCTCCGCCTTTCACAGGTACGCAAAAAATCCCTAACTCTCTCACTAAAGAGTTCATAGAGATTTCTCATTTGCTAACTTGACCTTTGGAGGGTTTTCGGCCGGTGCCTTCTGTTTGGTCCTTTGTTCTTACAAGTATCCATTGAAGTGACTTGGAAACTACGACTTACTTACGATTTTTGCACATCATCAGAATACATGAACTTAAGTTATTGACCAATCCTCATCAATTATTAAAAAATGATAGTATAAGAATGAAAGGTTCTAATGTAGAGACAATCATAACTAATAACACCCCAAAAACAAAAACAAAAACAAAATCAAAAACAAAATCAAAAACAAAAAAACCAAAAAAAAAAAAAATACAACAGAAGCTCTTCAAAAGAGAATGATGAAGTTGCCTATCGTTTGTCTAAATTTATTAAAGCACAATTGAACACCTCAAACAATACCAACTCCTCCTACCCCCACCCTTTTTCAAAATTTTAAGAATTACAGGACTTAATAATGACATATTTGTCAAACCTGCAATATTTTTTTTTTTTTGGTTGAAGGGAAATTCATTAAACAAACAAAACTAAGCAAGAAAGGAAGAATCAGAAATGGTCTTGTTAACATACAAGCCATCTCTATCTGAGCTTAACAGCTCCAAAAGATCCACAGGCGGATCTTGATACAAAATAAAAGTTCTCTCTTGAACAATCCCTATACTAGCCAAACAATCAGCACACAAATTAGCTTCACGATAACAATGCATGATCCAGACATGGGGGATTTGGGCAATTAACTTCCTGCAATCATCAATAAGAGGCAAAACAAAGAGATTATTGTTTGTTGACCTGGTGAGGAGTTGAACAACAGCCATGGCATCAATTTGAACGTTAACTGCATTCAGTTGCATGTTTTTACAAAGCATAAAGGCCCCACAACTCTTCAACAAAACTATTCAAACACCCAAGCCTCCTGGAGAAACCCCCAAGCCACTTCTTGCTCGTTCTTGACCAAACCACCACAACCAGCTCTACCCGAACTAGCTGATGCATCACCGTCAGCATTAAGACAGTATCATCCAACTTGGGGCTTCTCCCATCTGACATGAACCACCTTTCTGCTACCTGCAACTTTCGGAGACAGCCCACAATGCTAAAACTCTACAGCCTAAAACAACGCATCCTTATGGACAAAAGATTGAACATGTTGGTTCTTAAAAACCACACCATTTCTATGTTTCCACATAAGCCAATTAGCAAAGGGAAAGACCATACTCCAAGGGGGTTGGCTGCTCGCTCTATTCCCAATAAACTTACAGTTTTTCTCAAGCCAAGAACTCAGGTTGCCCTTATAGAAGTTGTTGTATTCGTGGATTCCTAACTGCCCCAAGTAAGTTTAGCTACCTCACAATCCCTCAATCTATGCAGAATGGATTCAAGTTCCCTTTGGCACAAAGGGCACGTAGCCGAGTCCTTTATACACCTTCTAATAAGGCACTCTCCCACTCCGATACTATTATGCAAACACTGCCAAATAAACGTCTTTATTCTAGACAAAGTGTCTAATTTCCACACCCAACTACCAGAAAAAGAACTCCCATCCACCACACTACCCAAGGCTATAGAGTAAGCATAATTCAAGTCAAAATCTCCTTTCTTCGCACCTGCCCAAAACAACCTGTCTCCTTCTTGGTCAGCTCTAATAGAACATGGAATGGAGTTGATATCCATAAGAACCTGACTTGGTAACACAAAGGAAATCCTAGACCAATCCCACCCATGCGGACCAAAAACATCCTTAACCCGAAGAGATTCATCTTCAACAGTGAGAGGGCCATGAATAATTGATCTTAAAGAACCATTGGGGACCCAATTGTCATGCCAAACACTCAAAGTGCTATTTCTCCCCGGAATCCACCTACTCCCCTTCTTGAATACTTCAACCCCTATTTTCATAGCCTTCCAAGCCCTAGAACAAGGAAGTCTATCACCATTTTTGGCCCTAAGCCTACGGTTAGAACAGTATTTTTTGTTAAGAACTTTAACCCACAAAGCATCCTTTTCCACATGGAATCTCCAATTTAGTTTGGCCAACAAAGCTTGTTTCCTTCCCTTAGCTGATTGAATTCCTAAACCCCCTTCCTCCTTAAATTTGGTCACTTTATGCCATCCCACCCAATGAGTTTTTTTGGCATCTTCCATCAACCCCCACAAGAAATTTCGATTGACCCTATCAATGTTGTCAAGCAACTTGTTGGGAAGAGCCGTGCACTGCATAACATACATTAGGATGGTAGAAGTAGATGCTTAAATCAAAACAGCCCTACCAGCCAAAGAAAGAAGATTGGCTTTCCAACCAGCCAATTTATTCTTAACCCTATCCAGCACAAAGCTAAGATCTTCATTGTTGGTTCCACGATGCTTTATGGGAAATCCGAGGTACTTACCAAGGTTGGCGGTGGAATGAAATCCTAATATATCACATAAGGATTATCTAGTATCAACATCAACATTTGGGGAGAAGAACACCCTTGATTTGCTATCACTTATGGACTGCCTAGATCTAGCACAAAAAGCATCTAACACATCCCTAATGGTCGAGCAATTGACATGATCCACCTTAGCAAAAAGCACCAAATCATCCGCAAAGAAAAGTTGCGAAAAAGCAAACCCACTTATGGAACTTTTGACGGGGGTCCAGAACTTTTCCTCACATTTCTCCTCAATAAGATGGCCAAGGGCTTCCATACAAGGGATGAATAAATAGGGAGATAGTGGATCGCCTTGCCTAATTCCTCGTGAGGGAAGAATAGGCTCCATGTTCCCTCCATTAAAAAGAATGGAAGTAGAGACCAACGATACACAACTCATTATAAGGCTAACCAAATTTTGGGGAAGGTTTGCATTGATTAGCACTTCCCGAATAAAACTCCATTCAACCTTGTCGTATGTCTTCTCCAAATCCACTTTGATAGCCTTGTAACCCACCTTACCTTTCTTGCTACTAATAGTATGGATGAGTTCTTGGACCACAATGGCATTGTCCACACGTCTCCTTCTCGAGACAAAAGCTGACTGAAGAGGGGAAACAAGTTTATCAATGTAGGGCCGAATCCTAGCAACAATAATCTTGGTGACCATCTTGTACACTGTGTTGCACAAACTAATTAGGCGGTAATTTCCCAATCTCTCCGAACCCGCTATCTTAGGGATCAACAAAATATTAGTGTGGTTAAGGTAATTCGGGATTTTACACTCCATGAAAGCTTTTTTCACTTCTGCCTTTACTGAATTCCCCACAATAAGCCAGAATCTTTGGAAAAATCCTGCATGAAGTCCATTTTGACCTAGCGCTTTGAAAGCCTTCAAAGCCCAAAGCCCGTCCTTAATCTCCACATCCGTGACCATAGCACCCAAATTGGACCTCTCTTCCTCAGTCAAAACAGCTTGCCACTTAGAAGGCTGAGAGGGGTGGAAAGGAGAGGACTCCAAGCTAGTTGTAAATAATTTCTCAAAGCCCCCTCTAATAAAATTCATGGTCCCAACTTCACTTTGAATCCACTCCCCCAAATCATTTTTAATGCATGAGATTTTATTGCACTGTCTCCTCACCATGGTAGTCAAATGGTGAAATGCAATATTCCGGTCACCCTCAACCAGCCTGTTAATTCTAGATTTTTGCACCCAAAACTCCTCCTCTTGGTTTAACAAAACATTTAGCTCTAGGAGCAACTCCTTCTCTAGCTCAAGTAGAGAATGCGAGGGGTAGATGGCTATGGCTTTCTGGATGCCATTAAGGCGAGCCATAACTCGCTTCTTTTTACCAAAAATATTCCCAAAGTGATTTATGTTCCAATCTGTAGCTTTCTTGGAAAAATTTTCCATAGATTCCCAAAGTAGACGAGCTTGCCCCCAAGCATCCAAGACAATTCCTGGGAAAGATAAATCTGAAAGCCAAACATTATGAAATTTGAACGACCTGGGGAGAAACACACCAGTACTTAGGTTTGACTCAAGGAGAACCAGACAATGGTCAGACACACATCTAATAAGGTGAGTTACTCTAGCATCCGAGTGAGTAGCATACCACTTAAGGTTGGCAAAGAAGCGGTCAATTCTTTCTTGGACAAGAGTGTTGACATTCCGTTTATTTGTCCAAGTAAACCGGGGTCCCACAAACCCCATATCAATCATATTACAGCAGTCAAGCACTTCTTTAAAAAGCAAAGACCTGTTTAAGCAAACACTTCTACCCCCAAACTTATCCCCTTCAGGAAGAACCTCATTAAAATCCCCAGCAATAATCCAAGGCATGTCATGTAGGTTAGCAACATTTATTAAATTATTCCATAAAATGCATCTTTCATGAAATCTAGGGTTAGCATATACAGCAAAGCAAATGAATTCAAGATTTGACAGGGGTACCTTCACCAAAACATGGATTTCTTGCTTTGATATGGCCAGCTGAGTCACCTGAACTCTTTCCGAATTCCAAAGGAGCTAAAGACCCGCCACGAATCCTATAGTCTCTATATGAATTGCCCCGTCAAACGGAAGCCTGTCAGTGATGCCTTTGGCTCGATCACCCCCAATCCGGGTCTCTATAATGATCATCACAACTGGATCATGGACTTAACCTTATCTTGGCTTGGGTATTTCCCTTTCCCTCCGAGCCCTTAGTACTTGGCCCACCTCTTTCCCTTTCAAATCTGGTCTTGACCAACGACACAAAACGCTTTTGTTGGTCGTCTTCCACACCAGGTAAGCTGCTTACACTACTTTTCACTGCCACTGAGGATACCTGAACTTCTGACGGTTTGAAATTCGCTTCCCAACAACGAATAGATAAAAAGTGCTCACCAATAAACCAAGGTCCTTTCATAAGCACCATCTTTAGATCGTCCCTGACCGCAAATCTCAGTAAATAAAAGTCTTTGCCCAGGTCCACCATGTCAAACCTCCCCGATGGTTTCCAAAGACTTAAAAGCTTCGCATGTAGGAAATTATATCCCACTGTCTTTCCAAAAACTTTCACAATAAGTGCTTTTGCCCATGGAGCTCGAATGCGCTGTTTGGTCTCTTTTGAGAGACTAATCACAGCAAGAGCTTTCCTAATGTCCTCAGTCTCTTCATCTGACTCATATTTTGCCTCCGTTTGATCCAAGAAAGCAAGAGATTGGGAATAGGCCCCCCGGTATTTCTCCCACAAGTTTGTCCTTAAATGAGATCTTATTAGCGTGGAAAGGTCCTTCACGCTGACCAGGGCTGTCTTCAGTAGTGCCATTGTGTGAATCCTTAACCTTCTTTGTGCTTCGGGCTAATTCGTTTTCTTCTTCAGGAGAGCGTGCATGAGAGCATTCCATTCGACTCGTGAAAGTACTTTTTTCTTCTGTGAAAGTCTACCATAAACCTGCAATATTCACCCATGTTGTAAACAAGCAAAGCAGATGTTTCAATTTCAGTGCACTACCAAGTCACATAAACGATGAGTATAATAATACATCAAAATCCTGTAACAGATAGGTAGCATATGGATTGATAAATATAACTAGACCATGAATTCAATACCTTGTATGAGAAAAGCTCATTTGAAGGCACGAATACAGCTATGTATACTATTGCAGGACCTCCCAGACAAATAAAAAATGCTAAGGGTAACAAACAAAGAGTTTTGATACCCTTTTTTTTTCTTCCAAAGTTTCACTCTTCCAAAGCCTCTCAATCTTGCTTCTAAAACCTTAATTGCCATGTCCAAGAACAAGAAGAAAAACATAAAACGCAAAAATATACATTTGGTCTCTAGATTTTGGTTTAGTATCTATTTTAGCTCTTGAATTTAAAAAGTTCCTTTTCAAATTCAATTTTTTTTTAAATACACTCAGTTAGTCCTTTGTGAAAAAATAGTGACAAAATACCAAAGAGAAATGAAATGAGAATAGAAAAAGAAGGCCAAAATACCTCAATACTCAATATTTTATTCATCACTACATCTATTCTTTCTTGTACATTGAGTAAATATATATAAATAAATATATATATATATATATAAATATATATATATATATAAGGGCCCTTTCTAGTACTGGCAGAAAGTTAATTATAAAAGTTGGAAATTGGATTTGTTCCAAAGCATTTACTCAGCCTTCACTTGCAATATTAACTTACCAAGCATGAAAAGGTACTTCCATAATCTTCTTGTTTTTGGAAAATATATAAAGCTATATTAAAAATAATTCTTTCAAGTTGAGGGAGCAAAGAAACGTAAGGGAATACCAAAAATTGTCTAAAAGTAGTAAAAAATAGCATGTCAATTATGGAAGTAACAGAGAGTAAGACTTTTAATAGAATAGAATGACAGAAAAGAATACAAGTGGCAAACCCTAACTAATCTGTGGATAATCCATCGCCAAACCCCAAAATATTTGGGACTTCGCCTTTGTTGTTGTTGTAGTTGTTTATATTAAAAATTATTCTTTAAAAAAAAACAAAAAACAAAAACAAAAACAAAAACCTTTGCTTTACATAGTACCTAGATTTGTCAAGGTCTGTCACCCTAGCCAGAAATTGCAAGCCTTTGACATTATCATCTAGGATGTACTTTTTCCTGGGTTAAAGTTACTACCCTAGTGATGCTTAGCACACGCTCTACTTCTTGTATATATAGGCGATTTTATGTAAAACAAAAGTTTCAATTTGGCAAGTCTTCCTTCAACAAATAAATTTTGTTGAGGTATAAAAAAGAAGGATATGAAAATTCAAGACTTCAAGAATAGCTTCAAAGGCTTCAGCCATTTATTTTTAGACTTTTAAACCCTTCCATAAACTTTTATGAATTATACGATATTCGAATCCAAGACAAAAGCAATTGAATCTATGAAGAAAAGTATTCTAAATTGATGATGCTAAAAAAAAAAATCATTTTTTGGTTCTAACCTTTGAGGAAGGAAGGTGCAAAGGGCGGCCAAGCAATGCGTCAATTCCTCAAAGGAATCCTTGATTTGTCAACCTCTCAATCTGATGATTGACATAAAATACCAATTATTTATCCCATTGAGTATTACTCTTCTCACTTCCAAAAGGACCATGCCTTACAGTGGATGGTATAAGGAAGTTTTCAGGAAGAATCTGTAAAGAAGATGACCTGCATTCAAAAATATTTCAACTTTACCATTCAGTCATTTAGACAAGTTTTGACTGGTACAATACGTGGGAGAATATGGTCAAAATATTACTGCATCGAAGAGGAAGACAATGGCAAAATGTTCAAACAAACAGGAGATATATCACCATCCAAGTTCATCCACAATTCACCTGCACAAAGAACAAGAAAAGATACTTTAATCAGTAGCCCAGCATAAATTTTTTACAGGTTAAACAGGATTTCACACTGCATCACATTACAAAACTCACCTTCTATACCAAAATATGGTTCCTTAAAAGGCAATTTTCCACCTTCAAGATCAGACAAAAAAACAGATTCAAACTCTCCTACATGTTTCCCAACCCTACAACATACAGACAAGTTTTAAAAAGTAAAACATAATTACAAGATTATTTTTCCATATTGCTATGTAGCATTAAAGTACCAGTATTAGGTTGTTAAACTTAAACTTACCATTCCATAATTGATGGATGAAGAGTTCGGTTGTCCAACATTACAGTCAATTCATCATAAAACAAAATCAAAGGTAAGGACGACTGTTTGCAAGAGTCCAGAGATGTTTTCAAGAGTTCCAAAGCCTCTTCACAGTTTGACTTCTGTACAAAATGATGTTCAGGAATGAACAATCTAGAATATATTCGTTAAGATACAAAACATGACAAAACCTAAGAAATTAATGCTGATTGCATCTCAAAGAAATCATTCACAAACAAGAAAATTAAAAAATCATCAGCTCATTGAAATATTTTAGCACTGAAAACAACATACATTTGAATGCAAACATTCTCTATATTATAGTAATCATAACAAAATTCAAAGAACACTGAGCAACAAACTAATCCATTAACAACAGGCGCCATCACCCATGGAAGATCTCTAATTGAATTACTACTAAGTCCAACCTGAGATGCAGATGCACGGCAAACAGTGTTTGTATCTCCAAAGCAGGAAACTATCTGTAGAGTTCCAATTAAGCCCATCTTCTTGTACTTCAGATCTGGATGGCTTACCTACCCAGTGGGAGGGGCAGAACAAATCAAATTGCTTTACAAGTAACAGTAACAGTATAAAGACAATTAATACAACCAAAACAAAGATTCCAAAATTGATCAAAAAATTAACGTATACGTTCCATTCCAAAAAGGCTTTTACAGTATCTGCTTCCTTACTATCATCAATGGTTTATTTGCAATGGAAGATCCATATGAATCTGCACTTGATCAAGCTGAAAGTGCCAAATGGCTAAAAGCCTCATAAACCTGCACAAACTGGAAAGCCTGTGAAACAATGTCATGTAGACCACTTATATAAGAATGCCCACAATACTATGAAATACCTCCAACTCAACTATATAAATGAAAAAGCAGTCACATCCAACTCCAACTCCAACTCAACTATTATGTACGTGAATTTTCTTGTTTTTCCAATACCAAAGAACAGACTCCATATTTCCAAACAATGCCTGATGCACTCTTTGTCTTTGGTGGCTGTAAATTTAAAGCAAACAACACAATAAGTTTCTGAATCTTGTACTTTCTATATTTTTCTGGGACACGGACACGAAAAAACAGAAACCATTAAGCTCAATTCAACTATGTGGCAAGTTGTCTTGGGAACCCAAACAACATTAAATGTAGGATTCAAAATTCTTGAAAATTTGTTTCCCAACTTTTTTCTCGGCAAGAAAGAGAATGAAAACCACAGTCTTATAGTTTTGATCTCCAACAATCTCTGCCAATGATCTCTTTCTTTAAATTTGGAGGGCAAATCGAAAGGACTTGCATCAATTTGTTAGCGAAGGCATCGGGGAATCAACAACGATATCAAGCCACCGAAAGAAACTGATTAATCCGAAAGCTTCTCAAGAATTAGGGTGTTTGATTGCTAAGTTATAAATTACACTCCCAAAAAGTAAAAAACCTCAAATAGTTTAAAATATATATATATATAGAGGGTGAGTTTAATAATTTAGGCATAATTTAACCCCTTCTCACATGTGGGTCCAAACTCTCTCTTAACAAGTGGAGACAACAAATGATTAGTCCCTAATCAATACACAAGTACCTGTGTATTGATTTTCTCAATTCTCAAGAAAATGAATTATTATTTGAGTAGAAAAATGAGAAGATAGAAAATTAGTGGGGGGATGGAAAACTAAGAGGATAAAAAAGATTTAATTTTTCCTTATATGTGTTTAGTTGGAAGGGTAAAAAAGTGGGAGGAGTGGAAAAACACTTTTGTTTGGTTGAGGAGAAAAATAGGAGGATATAAAATGTAGTTTATATAAATTTACTCTTATACCCTTATTACATAATATGTAAGAAATAATTTATTTGTACTAATTAAATAATATAAAAATTAACACGTATATATAAACTTATATTATTTTTCTTTGTTATTATTATAGATATTATAATCTTTTATATATATGCACGAGTAGTTAAAGCAAGTGATTGATTTGAAATTTGAGTTATTTCATGGAATAACACTTGTATGTATTAAGCTCATAATGATACCTCGCAATTCAAAAGTCTCTCTACAGCTGAAGAATGAGCGTGATGGAAAAATCTCACTATGGCTGAAGAATGAGCATGTTCTTGGAACATCGTAGAAACATAAATAAGGTCGACGATGAAACGAACAGCGGAATTTTACGATAGCTTTTTCATACATGATGAATTGCATCACATACACAAGTGCTCTTTGAGCTATGCAATAAGGTCACCCATAACATGGCTCTCCCACTTGAGTTTTATATATAAATCTGGACATGTTACGGAGTGGGAAAAAAAAAACAAAAAACAAAACAAAACAAACTAGGCAACTACAAAAAAATTAGGAAAATAGAGATAGTATCAAAAATGAACAAAAAAAAAATGAATTACCATAGATAGAGGACAGTGAAGAAGAGATACAAACAAAACAAGGAAGACATAAAGCTGTAGACACTAGACCGCGTGGGGAATGGGTGGAAGTAGGCAAGGTTCTTGAGAAGCATTAAAATTTTAGGGTAATTTTGTCATTGTGTTGGAACAAGAGAGATTTCACTCTTGTTTTCTCTCCAATTTGGAGAGATGAATTGTTGGAGGGGTAGGGGAGAAAATGTCTAAGCCCCACCAAAAATTTTTTATCCTTTCACAAACTCAATTTCTCTCTTATTTTATCTCCTTTATTTTTCATCCTTCCTATTCCACCTTCAATCAAACATACCCTTAAAGTTTGGAATGAAGTGTCATTCTTCCAAACTTCAATGAGGGAAATGTACTTTACCCTTCTCCATTTTTACCAATATGATTTGTTGAGCATAAATCAGTCACACAAATAATATTTCAATACCCCTAAGAATAAAATAGTACATTACATATACTACCCTAATGGTATTCTTTGAAAAATATAAAACTACAATGTGTTTTACATTGTGATATTATCCTCCTTTGTGATTTACTTTATGAGATATTTCTGCTAATTTTAATAGAATTTGTTGATATTATAATTGCCAACAACACCTGTTAGGAAAGAATTAAAGAAAAAAAAACGGTTCAATCTTAAAGCTCACGACTTGTAAACACACAAACAAACTTAAATGTGAATTCAAAGAAAAGAGTATATAGAGATCCAAAACTAAATGTGAGAGTAGAACAATCTTTTTCTTCAATTCTTATCTATACGTGATGCACTTAGCAAGTCATCAAAATCCATTAAAGTTCATATAGCAAGAAACGAGGGAAGTAAATGCCTGACAAGAAAACCACAAGGAAAAAGAAGGTAACTATCAAAATATAAATTACAAGATGGTTCTATTCCATGTATCAAGGTAACTATCAAATGGGCATTGGCTCAATGGAAAGTGCATGGGAAAAATTTCATGCCCTAGGCTCAATGCCCACAGTATTGTCATGGCCTATGATTCAATGGATAAGACACTACTGGAATACAAAGTGGGCATGACAATACTAGTGGGCATTGAGCCAAGGGCATGAAATTTTTCCCATGCACTTTCCATTGTGAGATTCAAATTTAAGACCTCAAAACCCCAAACCACTTAGAAGTACACCCAATACCACTTGACCCCCACCCCCTATGGTGAGGAGTTGACCATTTTACAAATAGAATGAGGCATTAGATTTCCAAAGAAATGTCGTCCAATAAACAAGTTTGTCAAATAATAGTTCCAAAATGCTGGGATCACCTATGAATGCCCAACCTAACCAATTCATCTGATAAAGAACTGGGTCCCAAATCCAGACACCGGATACTCGTAAGTTGTCAAGTGCAAGTGTGGATGTCTGAACCACACAAAATTGTTAGGTAAAAACGTACAATATGTCCAAGCCTGCTTCTAACAAAAAATGACGATGTTCAAATCCGAATCCCATGTCCAGAACCCAATTTTTAAGGCAAACAGACACGCCAATCCCATCCCTTATCCCATGAGTGTATGACAAGCAAAAACACTAAAAACTTTGGTAAAGGCATATGCACTCTTGTTCTTGTATCAAGATTACCCCTGTTATCAAACTCAAATAGACCATCCAAATAATACTTAAACTTATTATGATTTCACTGCATCTAATCCATAATTCATCATCTAATCAAATTTTCACCTGTCTCAACAAAATTGATCAGCAAGTTTATGGATACAGATAACATTTATGAAATTTTTTTTTTTAAAAAAAGTCAAAATTTGCAAATATATCCAGTCCAAACTAAAAATATATGTAGCTTCTTCTCTCTGACTGAGCTACCAACAACATTATGATTTTGAGTCCATCCTTTTAGGGGATGTAACGAACAGAAATAACTTAATTTTAAGTACTACAAACCTAGCCACTCACACCCTGAAGCAGGAAAACTGGTTCATAACTCTTTCTATTTAGTTCTAACTCACTTTTTAGAGAAGATAGGTGTATCCAAGAACTAGTAACAGCAGAACCAACACTGCAGCAGGAGCAGCCCATAACCAGTAGTTAGTCGACTTTTTCCGTTTCAGGAGAACTTTTGGAAATGAATCTGGGCCTTTTGATCTATTCCTGTTTCTGATACTCTTCACCTTATTAACCTTCTCCATTTGAACCTTCTCCTTTGCTGGAACTGAAGTTTCAACATTTTCATCAATCTTCTCTGGTTCTGCATCCTCTGACCCTGCTTCTGCTGGTTCTTCAGGATCGGAACCAGGTGCAGATGCGGAGGCCTTCTTCTTTGCTTTCTTTTCACGCTCCTGAGATAGATTAAATGGAAAAAATGTCACTTTCGAGCTCTACACTAAACAGAAAATAGCAAACAGTAATGATGAAATTATAGAAATTAATAATTTCCTTTAGCTTCTTTTCAGCTTCCTTTTGAACTCTTATAGCTGCTTTTGCTGCAGCTTTCTCTTGCTTCTTCTTCTTCCTTTCCATGGCCTCTTTAGCTTTTGCAATTTCCTCTTCTCTTTTCATCTCCTTCAGCTTTGCTTCATCAACTTCATTGTCCTTCGCAGGAGAGTCCTTTTGCGGCTTTTCTAACCCAAAGATCTCCTTGTCTTCTACTTCAATATGCTCCAAGGTGGATTTCGAATCTTCTGCTTTAGTTTTGGCTTCCTTCTGAGCCTTTTGGGTAGGCAAAGTACCCTGTACAGGAGGTTTTGAATCTTCCTTTACTTGTTTCACACTGGGTTTTGCCACTTTCTCTGTTTCTGATAATGTAGGTTCTTCCACTACTACCAATGGCTTCTCATCTGGGTTCCTCATCCGTCCATCCCTACTCAATTGTCGACTATCTAATGATGGCAGAATTCTTTTCTCATAATCATCCCTGAGAGCCTTGTCACTGCTCCAGAGGGCCATAAAGTTTTCAACCTAACCAAGAATATATCAAAGTAAGAGATCAAAGTGCAAGGAAAAATTGATTTCAGGTGAGGTCCTTGACATAGGACAAACAGTACTAATTGAACAAACCTCTGAATGCGAAAGTTCCCCCAGAGCCGTAATATCTTTGATAGCAGCAAGCTCTCGTGCTTTGTTCAAGACCGTACGGCTTTTGTAAAAGTAGGCGTTCTGAAAACAAGATAACATTACCATTGAAGCTAAATACTGACCAAATTACATACCTAACTTGATATAAACATAATCAAGCAAGCTTGAAAGCTAATGACTATAATTCTGCATTCTTAAAAGACAACAGCTAATAGTAAGGAGAAAAGGAGGCTTGGCTTATCAGTGTTTGAGCCATTGAATTTTTCTTATGCAACTTTGAAATACTTATACAGAAATAATGTTATAGCACAAGCCACCAAAGAAAAAAGCCTCCACTTGTCTCTTCATTCACCCAAAAAATAACCTCCAGCAAAATATATGAAGATGGTCACAGGGAAAAGGTAAACTAAAACCTCTTCTTTTAGGTAAATAACACCAAGCACCCTTGAAGTTTTATGAAATGACACCCCCACCCCCAAAAAAAAATTTTATGAAAAGACACTTCCCCTCTTGAGGTTGTACAAATACAACAGTTAAGTTCTCACAAACAAAATCTTCCATTTTTTTATATAGCTAAAAATAATTTTATAGAGGCAAGACTACCTTGTGAAAATAGACACGAAGTAGAATAAAAAATTACAAATGGAAAAATATCTACATATGGATCGAGTCTGTGA
Organism: Quercus lobata; assembly: GCF_001633185.2. NCBI lineage: Eukaryota > Viridiplantae > Streptophyta > Magnoliopsida > Fagales > Fagaceae > Quercus > Quercus lobata. The sequence continues at coordinate 22,035,459 of NC_044911.1, read as the reverse complement.
AGAAATGAATAGAGTCACTATCTGTGAGACCCGATACAAAAGACCATTCATAAAGAGAACTAATAAAGTACGCTTGCATTAAGTTGACGTGGACTCCACATCTTCAAAAGTACACCAATTTCTCTCCCTCAATATAGTCTCCATATAGCCCACATCAAACATAAAGGAGTAAGATTCCTATTAATTTATATATATATATATATCTTTTTTTTTTTAATAAGTAATAAACTTGATTGAAAAAAGATGTAAGAAAATACAAAGGAAATAAAGAACCCAGGCAGTGTGCAAAGAAAAAACTAAAACTAAGTAACAATAAAAGTACAAAAATCATCATAAGTAAAGAAATGAAAGTAAAAACAGCCAAAACATTTTCCCAATCACACAAAGTCTGAAAGATAGAAGCTTCAATTCATGAATCGATCTTCCAATCCCTTCAAAGGTACGTGTATTCCTTTCCCTCCATATGACCCACATAAGAAAACGAAGGATCATTTTCCAAATCACCTTAGGGGAGGAGTGTTATGCATCCACAAACCTCAAGGGAGGGGAGTGTCATTTCTCCCATAGTTTTAGTAAGAATCTTTTTTTTTAAGGAATATCCCATTAGTTTAATCACATTTTGAGAGAGCATGGACTTAACTGTTGCATTTATGCAAACCTCAATACCTCATGGGAGGAAGAGGGGAGTGTCATTTCTTGAAACATGTGTCATTTTGATAAACCTCTAAGGAGGGTAGTGTAATTTACTCTTTTTTTTGGCTAGCCATAAACTAAATCCTTTTTTTTTTTTGGTGAGATGAATAAGGCAAGGGGAGTTGGTGAGGTATGACCCCAGTGCCCACTGCCCAGGCAACACAAGAGGTATTGGAACCACTAAGGCATCCCTCAAACCCTATAAATTAAAACCACTTCGCTATGTAAAACATAATCCCATTGAGATACCACAGGGAGCTGTCATATAACTGTTAAAAACTTTCAATCAAAAAGAGAAGTCAGTGAGAATTGAATACCTAACATATGAACCAATAGAATCAAGCCCATAATAAAATCAAAGAGTAGTTACTGACTGGGATTCTGACAAACTTGTTGAAAAGAATGGTAAAAAATCGCAAACTAACTAGCTGTATTTTGAACTGATAGCTAGGCATGGAAAAGACATAATTATTCATCCCAAAGAAAAATGTAGAAGGAAAAGCAACCAGCACTCATGTGGACATCCATTTCCTTCCCCAGAGTCAATAGCTCTGCACTAAAATTATGAGATTTAGTAGCATCTCCACCACTGATACTTTCCAATTATTTTTTCACAGCCCTCTGAACCTTCCATGGTCACAACTTCCTTGCAGCTTCTTTTCAACAATTACCATCAAAGAATATTGTAATCCCCCCCCCTCTCTTAATTTAATAGTAAATTTCCTTGCAGCTTCTTTTCAACAATTACCATCAAAGAACATAGTAATTCCCCCCCCCCCCCCCCTAATGTAATAGTAAATTTAAAGAAAATGCAGGGTCAGGTTAGAGGAGGGAATAAGCTTCAATAGGAAATGTGTTAGTAAACAATCCCCCCATTTAATCTACAGAGCCCAAAAGGTTGTGTTTCTTGGTAAAAGCAGCAACTGAGTCTTTGATAAAAATCATATTCTCACCCCACCTCCACCACCAAAAATAATTATAAATAAGCAGAAGGAATAGTAGCAGGTTGTCTATAATGGAGGACCACCATTACTAGGTGATACAAATCAATGAAACCTTTCCAAGCAGGGAACATCAAGGTGATGTCAAGGAATATAGATGATGGGAAATCGTTCTGTTTACTTGTACAATAAGGGTATAATATTGTTACAAACACCCCTAAAAACCGAAAGGACAATACTTCATGTGATGCAACTATCATTGTAAAGTGCTTCCACAGCACCTCCAACTCATATGTTCTACAAAGTACAAAGACTTCTCACTAATGACAACATTTCAAACTAAATCAACTGCAGAACATCGACCATAACAATCGAGCATCACATAATTTATCATGGCCCACCACATACACATACACATACACATACACACATATAGAAGAAAAGGATCTATAAATTTTGCAACAAAGTAAAACGTACCCCCTCATCACGCTGTTTTCTGAGTTGCTGAATACTTTCATATGCTTTGTCTCTCTTCTGGGTGACAGCTTTCAGCTCTTCTGATAAAGAATTAATCTCATCGTCTATTGCCTTTAGTGCATCATCAAGTTGTTTAATTTTGGCCTGAATTACTTGTTTCTCCTTCCTTACTCCATCCAAATCACCACCTATGAGCTACAATGACATAATTTTGCAAATGAAGTTTAAATTAAATAATCAAGAAAATCCATGCATAGCAATGAAAAATGACAAGCTCCAAAACGTACAATTCAAATAATATATATTACAAAGTAAAAAATAAAAAATAAAAAAAAACCCGTGAACTGTTATGGAAATGTCAGTGGGATGACAAGCTCTGAAACATATAGTACAAAATAGAACTTCATTGAACTTATCAAAAGAAAAAACTAGAACTGCATTACCTTAACCTGGTCTTGAATAGCTTCTCTCTGACCCAGTGAATCCTGAATCTTTGTTCTCATAGCAGCATTAGCAATTACTTTTTCCCTTGTCCCTTCAAGCTGTTTGATTTCTTTAAGGATCTTCTTTTCCTCAGACAATGGAATGCTCTCATGTTGTATGCAGTACTGCAAACTGTGGATCTGTACCCCCAAATACACAATCAAGGAGTAAGATAACTAAAAGCATAGAGGATAACTACAGTCCAAAACAAGCTGATGAATTCAACATCATATAAAGCATGTGGAGAAAGAAATATACTAGATTGTTAAGCTCTTCCTCAGATGAACATAAACCACTACCCCGACCGGCACTGTTTGCATTGCGCAGCTTGCCAAGAGCATGTTGCAGAGGCTCCATCTCCTTTCTTTTCTCATCCAATATCGATTTGAACTGCCTGTTGTCATCTTTCAGAGCTCTAACCTGAGAAATCAACTCTGCTCGATCCGACTGCAGAAAAGACGAAATAAAACAGTGAGATCAAATGTCTGGAGGAGTTTTTTCTAACTGCATTTGGTGAAACTTAAATTCGTATGCAGTATGTCAAGTAAAATAAAAACTACTTAATATGACACATTATTATGCAAGGATAATTGTTTTGATTAAATTGAACTGGAAAAGATAATTTCATTTGTACAAAAGCAGTAAGTGGTCCAACCACCTATAACTAGAGCTACATGTTTTAAATTTCAATTATCTCTTTTGTTAAAGAGACACAGGAGCAACTTCTTACAATTTAAATGCTCCCTGTTTGCCAAAAGCAAATTTGTCACAGAATTACTTTTAAAAGGTCATAACTCAGCCAAGCAAATAAATACTTGAAATGGAAACTTGAAGAATATTATTTCCTCAAATCACTCTCAAATATCTCTCCTGCTTATTCTAGGAATGTTCAACTCCCAGCGCTCTGAGTCACCATTAAATTCTCGAACCATAAATATGCTCATCTTTCTTTTGTTTCATAACTAAAACAGAAATTAGCTAAAGAACAACATTCAATAAGGGTACTAAACTGAAATGGAAACTTCTTTTAAAGTGTTTTTGTCTAATTTGGTCCAAAGCTGAGAGGATAAAGCTAAGTTTCTCCTGTTTATTTTTTTCTCAAATTTCAAGCTTATCATGGGTTATGCTGGAAATATTTGAGGTAGTATGGGCTTCCAGGCTTATATCAATATGTCATGACTTATAATAGCGAAAAATACCAACTTATATATCAAAAGTAGACATAAGGTTCAAGTTAAAGCTGATGTAACTCTTTGTTAATGTTACACCACCACTTAGTAACTTTTTTTATCTAAGTAAAATCATTGCTTAGTAACTTTTTTGGATTACAAATTCTATTTATCTTAACACACACCAAATTTCATAGCAATTGGACATTTTATGCTATTCATCCATAAATTCACATTTCTATCTACATTTAAAATACAAAACAAAACAAAACCCCAAAAAAAACAACAAAAAAAAAAAAAAAAAAAAAAAATGAAATTTAAACAATTTATATTTTATAAGTAAATTTATTAATCATTTTGATATTTTGCAAGCATGGAGGGTATAAGAAGACAATCCAACATTGTATTTGTCTAAAGTAAAAAGCTATTAGGTGGTTTTTTTTTTTTTTTTTTTTTTTTGATAAGTAAAAAGCTATCAGGTGGTTTAACATTGATAATTAAATAACTATTATAGAATGTAATCTTTCTTTGATCACATCCATTTTTATAGCCACAACCTGTGGGCAAATAGCTAAGATCTACTACCATGCCTACTCATTCAATGCATATTTCAAAGTTGATATACTATAATAGCTACAACCACTATAAAAATCCACTTATGAGGACCCACTAATGATAGAACTTAATAACTCTTTCCTATCAGTTTTTTCCTTAAAATCTAATTGACACTCCACTACTCCTAACATATTAATAAAATCCATTCAGATACAAATGTATTTTCTTTGTGAAAGGGAAACCTTTAACAGGTTTTCAAGTGGTCTTCCAGACTATTTCGACTTCTGATTATGCATGTGACCATGTAATTCCTATTCTTTCACGTACATGACAGTTTTGAATAATAAAAAATTACATCTATATGAATTAGTTAACAAGTTTGGAGATAGAATGAAATATTTTCTCTTGTAGCAGGGATGTATCTTTTGTAGAACTCAACTACGGGGCTCTACCCTAATGTAAAAACTGGCATTTGATTTTGTAGAGGACTAAGCAGAGCATTTGATTTTGTTAAGGACTAAGTAGACCATTTGAACAAAGATATTCCAACCAGAGACTATTTCAACTTGTGATTATGTATGTGATCATGTAATTCCTATTCTTTCACACACATGACATTTTTTTGGGGGGGAGAGAGAGAGAGAGAAAGAGAGAGATCTATATGAATTAGTTAACAAGTTTGGAGAAAGAATTAAATATCTTCTTCTTTGTAACCGGGATGTGTCTTTTTTTAGGGCCTCAATTAGGGGCTCTACCCTAACCTACAATAAGAAGAGCAATTTGAAGAAAGCTACTCTAACCAGAATTAGTGCCTCAAGAAATGAAATCTAATACTAACAGTATATATCTATTGCTCAAATTTACTAATAAGACTGGAATATCAAACCATCTTTATGGAGAACTTTAGCGTACCCTTTTTGCCTTTAGTGCTTCAGTGATCTGAAATCGGGCTTGATTTTTCCTGTGAATCTCTTTATCAGCCTGATCAATTTTGGCTTTTATTTTCGGGTCATCGAATGGACGGTACCTAACAAAATAAAATGAATGGATCTGCTTAGGTGCAGGCCACTCATCAACTGCATCCTTAGGGAAGTTGGCGTCTGAGACATCATTTCCTTCTACTTTAACTGGTTCATCTCCATGTGAACCAAATTTTATGGGCTCCTCAAGCCCTGGCCCTTGATCCAGTATTCCATTTTCCTTCCCATGCAAAACAGTAGCGACTGTGTCTTCTTCAGCTACAATCTCCACTGGTGCTTGGATCATCTCAAACCCCACAACCTCAACAGCCATGGTTCACCACCAAAAAAAAAAGGCTCAAAACACCAAAAAACCTGATGTAAAAAGCAAAAACAAATCTTGTGAACAAAGATAGGAAAACCCATTCTCTAAAAAAAATCAGAGCAATCCAAATTTACATATTTTGCAGGTTTTTTGTTGAATTGATCAAAAGGGTCAACCATCATATGCCTAAACTAAATCCCATTTGAGGCAATCATAATAATACAACAACAACATAGATCTGCAATTTTCAAATTTTCAACAGAGATCTTCGAACCAAAAACAGATCCAAAGCCAGCACCTTTATACAGTGCATGTGCAACTAAAATCTTCAATAACTATCCAAAGAGAAGAGCGCCAAAAGTGAAACATAATACACACATGCATTTGATACATTCCCAATCAATCAATTACCAAATTATTCATTAATGACATAATTAAGTAACAACAAAATCTAAAAGCACCCATCTCCATTTCAGACATTGACAGCAACAAAAAAGAAATAAAAACAAGTGGGCTTTTAGATCAAGTCCTTGCACAAAACGAAACACGCATGCAGACCCACGAATGAAATTAAGCAAAATCAACAACAAAAATGATCTAAATGCAATTGAATTATCAAGATCAATACGGATCCACCCAAAAATAAAAGAAACCCAAATTGAAAACGGTAAGAGGTCTAGATAGAACAAAATAAAAAGATGAAAAATTTACCTGAAACAGAAAGAAGAGAGAGATTTGTGAAGAAGAACAAGACCCTTTTTTTTCAGTCAAAGGGCCCCCAGACAGACAGACCCAGTTCAGAGTTTTGGCAAAAACAACAATGGGTTTTAGATCTCGGTCCCTTTTCTTGTCTAAACTCTCTCTCTCTTATTCCTGTTTCGAAGAAAGAGAAAATAAGAGAGACCTTTTGTTTGTGTATTTAGTATTTACTACTTGTGTTTGTGTATTGTATTGTGAGTAGAAAGAGAGATTTCAGGTGGAGCAGATAATTTCGCTACGACGCTATCTACAATTTCTACCAGCAGTAAAAAAAGGGTTGGACTACCGCTTTTAATGTCCCACTTCTACAAACATTTACTAACATTTATAAGGTGATTTTCCTGTAATTACTATTTTCTTTTTTCTTTTTGCTGTTTTAATCTTTGACTTTAAAAGGTGGTTTCTTTATTTTTCTGTTTTTGGAATGCTAGTTATGATGTCTTAAGGGAAATTATCTTTGTTCTTTGGGTTTTGTTGCCTTTTGGAATTTGGACAGCAAAATTAGAACTTATAACTACTCTATGGAAAAAGGCATGATAGTCTAGATATGGGAATGGACGTTTTTTTGTCAAGAAAAGATACATATGGTAACGGTTTTGACTTGCTTTCTTTGCTTTGGATTTCATTTTTCCTAGGTGCTATTGCCTTATATAGAAATTTATGACTTTTCCATGAAAATAGAGCAATCCACTCATAATCAATGGATGCGGCCCATGATGACAATTTTATCCTGCCTCGCTTGATCTGCACCTTTTCGGTTCGTCCCATGCAGGTTTTTCCCACCCCGTAAAGATGGCGAGATTTTAGTCTCGCACCATAGGACAGGGCAGGCCAGGAATGGATTTAAACTTTTTAAGCCCTGCTCCATCCCCGCCCACCCACGATGATAAAGGTTAAATTGTAAATTTTTTATACCCTAAAACTCAACTATTTAAACAAACATATTATCAATTTATTTTATTCTGTCCAACGTGACTCTTTGCCTCTTTTTTCTCTTTAGCAAGGCTGGAAATAAGGTATCAATTTTAACATTTTTTATTTTTTTTTCTTTATTAGAAACAAATTTATATGCTATTGAATTATTGATTTTGTACTATGAGATTTTTTTTTTTTTTTGTGATATTGTCCTGTTGAACAATTGGATAATATTATTCAGTTTTTACTAAAAATTAGTTTGATTTGATTAGATAAATTTATTTGTAATTTCAAGTATATTTTTATTAATAAAATAAGTTTTATTGAAAAAAATTGTAATGGTTGTAGGCAAATTAACAAAAAGTAGAATTTTACAAGTTGGGGTGGGGTTTCGAGGGGCCCTAAAGGGCAGGAATGAGGCAAGAAAATTTTTCCTGTCGTGCAGGAGAGCGACGATGGGGCAAGACAAAACTATGCGAGGCAAGGGCGAAAACCCCATCCTTCGGCCCCGCCCCACTGCCATCCCTAGATTCAGGATTCGGATCTCAATATCCAACCTTCAAAATCAATTAACTTCTCCTTCCTACATTATTCCATCAATCAAAAGTTGTTCACTTTGAAGATCTAATGTGGTTATGAATACGATTGAGTCACACATGTTGCAAGTCAAGGTTGCTTAGTGCAAGCATAGCATGCTGGCAACTGCTCATGGTTGTCCATATATGCAATATGTTGAGGCTGCTTACCCTTGGCAACATAGGCAAAGTCAAGCGGGCCGTGGGGGGTGGGGGGATTGCGCCCTTGGCTGCCTAAAAATAATTAAGATCAATGTTTCATAATTAATTTGTTTTGTCCTCCCTCTTCCCATTCAAAATTTGAGATTTTCCCTATTATTTTCTTAGTATTCTTTCTTTTATTATTTCTTTTATCAATGCCAATTAAATGGTCAAAGCCTATAAAAGTAAAATAAAAGGCTTTAAAAAAATTATAAAAAAGCATGAGTTAAGCTCAAATTCCGAATGCAATAATTTATTATTCTTTAAGAAAATTCGTGTATAAAGTAATAAAATATAAGGATAATAAGTTAATAAAATATCAAGTTTAAGGTTTTGTCTAGTTGCTATAAATATTTTCATGTGAATCGTAAATAGAATTTTGAATTAAAAAAAAAAAATTATTCATGCATAAACAAACCCCTAACAAATATAAATTGGATAACAAATATGTTATTTTTCTATGGATTTTCTTGTTTTAAAATATCGATTTGTACTTATATTAATGAATTTTTATTGTCCAAATTTGTTAAAATATTATCATATCTATTAAAAAAAAAAAAAAAAATTGTATCAAATGCTAATCTGCAAGGCCAGCTCAACCATATAGGCAAGTTAGGCAATGGCTAAGGCCCCAGATAAAAGAAGACCCTCTCTGTTGATTAATATAATATTAATTTATCTATTTTAATATTTTATTTAAGGATGTTTTACAAAAAATAAAAATAAGGCCCCTTCTATTGACCAATAGAATGCATTTAACACATCATTTTTACAGATCAACACACTTAATCTTATCTCTTTATTTTCACTTTTTATCTTATTAGTACCATCTTTTTTTCTTCACATCTACATGTTTACATCTGCTTATATGTACCTTTATATATATAAATAAATAAATAAATATATATATATATATAAACACTATTATTTAAGGGGCTTCCCTTATTTGGATTCCTAGTTTTTAATACCTAAAATACTTTTAAATTCACCTATTTAGAAAGTTCATATAATAGAATTAGACATATAAAATTAAAAATTTCTAAATTTCTAAATTTTAGATCAATTTAAAAAAGCACTTTACCAATAAGCAGATTTTTTTTTGTTTAAATCATGTACATTTTTTTTTTCCTTTGTTCTCCTAAAGATATCTACCCCCACGTTCCCACTAAGTTTATACTTCCAATAACAAGCAATTACTTCATTCTACATGTCTCACCATCTTTATCATGTTTTCTATTTCTTCTTAAAATTCTAATAAAATAAATCAAATCATGCACATCTATTCTCACATTCCCAATAATTTCAAAGGCAATCACTCAAAACTCAATTAAGAAGGTACGAACATGCCATTTGTTTTTAATAAATTTCATTATATTGCTTTATCTTTCCATTTGTCTTTCTCTTTATTTCTCTTTCTCTAATTGCTCCACCGCCTTCATAAAGGTGGTCACTACATCTTTAAATCTCTTATGTTACAGATTTCTCTCATCTTAATTTGTTCATTTATTTAATCTAGCCTCTTGACACTTTTGAGTGAGCAAATGTGTTCAAATTGAGATAAATGTAAAATTATAACACTAAACCAAAAAAAAAAAAAAAAATCATCGCACGTTCGAAGCACATGTGATAAGGCTTGTATATATAAAAGTTTTATAGACCTAATCGTCACACTACATATCTTTTTTTTCTTTTTTAAATCTTATCACATCAAATCATCAATCCACACCACCCGTTTCCTATGTTATTTTGTTATACAATTTTTTTTTTGTAATTTAATTATTTTTTTTACTTTTCTCAATGAATAATGCTAGAGGCACTAGGCCTCCTAGAGAAGATTAGAGATAGAGATAGAGAAAGAAGAGAATTAGAGAAACAAAGTAGAAGTATCGTGTTATTTCATCTATATCCTAGTTACAATCCTTATCCCTTACTTATAGGAGCACAATTGGTACATTTTGTTACACAAACAGTTTTAGTCATTTCTAACTAACTAACTAACCAATCAACAATACAACTGTCACAAGTTCCACCCATCAATGCAGCGGCCAAACTCTAGCTTCCAACTCGATACTTTAACCGACAACAACACAATAGCCAAACTCTATCATTCTCACACCCAAATTCACATCCTGCATGTGTCAAGTCTTGATTGGATTTCATTATCTTCAAGTACATGTGGTGGACCCACATACAAGTGCCTAAAATCCAATTAAGACTTGGCACACAAGAAATGTGTGGATTTAAATGTGGCAATGAGTGTGTCTCTAATATTACTTTTCTAAATTCCCATTCCTACTGCTTTTTGTTTTTTTAACAAGATAGAATAGGTTCTTTGTTATTTATTTTGTATTTTTTTTTATATGTTTTAAGAAGCTATCCTACTTTTCTTATATATAATATATTTTTTAATCAAATTTAAATATTTGTGTTAAAGTTACTATATTGAAAATATGAATTTAGAATAATTATTTAGTATTAGTATTTAATTTATTGACTTGTATGATTAATAAATGTATTAATTTAGAACAAAATATATACTTGTTTAGAGTATAAGGTGATTAAATCAATTAGTAAAATTAAAATATTGTTTTTGATAGTTCTATTGTTCTATACATTAACTTTTATTTTAGTTAAATTATATTTTTCTATTATAAATCATGTTTCATTTATTGGTAAATATTTTCTATTATAAATCATGTTAAGTGAACTTGAATGCAAAAACTTAATTAATAAATTTGCATCTCAAAAAACAAGAAATACATATTTTAAATTTTTTTAAAAAATTGTAAGTCAGCCTTGCTGATGTTCCAGTGCATGCATGTGTGCCTTTATTTATAAATTTTTGTCTTATAAGATTAAATCCTGACTCTGCCACTGCCAACATGTAAAAGTTTTCTATACACACTAAAAATTATAGCTAATTGAAGTGATGTTAGTACAGGAATTCACGGTACAATTTAATGTGGTTTTGCTTCATTTTTATCATTGTACTTGTAGTTTAGCCGAAACTATAACTACAGTGCTCTTCAATTTTGTGATAACATATGTAGTGCAGTGTATTACGATGCAGTTTGGTCGGTTTTGGGTTGGGACATTTTTCAAAATTTTGGGCTAGATTGACCTAGCCCAAACCTAGTTCTTCCTTTGTGTTGGGCCAATTTTTTAAATGTTTGGCTAATTTTTCTTTTATTTAGGTTGATTAGGAGTAGCCCAACAAAATTTTTGGTATGAAAATGCTCATATTTTATAATAGTATTACTTCATAAAATATATATTACGGGTGCAGTGTAGTTTTCGCACCACCACATGTGGTGCGATGCGGTGCAATTACTTCATTTTGGGCAATTTTAGTTAATGTCAAATATTAGTTATGATATATTCCATGTTCAATACGCTTGAATGGATATAGAAGACGGAAGCATAAAATAAGAACACTAAACACACGAGGGTTACGTAGTTCGGCCTTACGGCCTATATCCACAGAGGAAACCTTTAAGAACTATATTTTTATTATATAAGAGTATAGTACAAAAACTTGTGTTACAATGAACCATAACATGGGTATATATAGTAGAGTAAACCCAAGACTAATAGATTTCTAGTACAAGTTGAAGACTTGGCTTACACACAAAGTAGAATTAAACTTAGGCCTATGCTAATGGGCTAATATATCTCTATCAATCCGTTTAAGTTTAAGTATGATCATGAGATTTCTTTCTTTAAAAAAAAAAAAGTATGATCATGTGAGATTTAAGCATTTTGGTGAACAATCTATCAGTGATAGTGTATGGTGTCGGGACCCCGAGCCTTTTGGGCCTTGGGCCTCTACCCTGTGATATGGCCCATAACCTCGCCCCCCAAGGACGGGGCTGGGTCCCTAAGCCCACTGGGCCATGGGCCCTAGCCTCACGCCTCAGTAACTGGCCTAACGCCCAACGTACCTATAGCATTGGCCTAGACACGTTCTGAGGCCCAATATGGGCCTCTTTAGACGAGATGCAGCTTAGAGGAATATGCGGTTGCTCGGGGGTAGGCATCTCGGCTACACGGTGTCACTTTGGCTAAAGTCTCCGCCGAGCAACCTATAGGAATGGGAACCAGTTCCAATGCCACTATTGCTTCTATCTATGGAATGCCCACTTAGAAACTATAGAATTGGACCCTCATTCCCATTAATAATCAAGATTAATCATGACCTCTCCACTGATCTTTGGCAATAAATAAGAGAATGCAATGAGAAAGAGGGGGTTGGCAATTCTAGAGAGAGTACTGAGAGAAGAGAGAAAACACTCAGAGAGAGCAAATGAGCGATTCTGCGAGGAAAAGAGAATGACTTGGGGAGATAAGAGTGCATTTGGGTCTGCCAAGCATAAAACCACCCACAGTAGGAAACCCAAAAGCCCACAAAACAAATAGATTGTGATCCCAAGTAGAGGTTAGGCCCAATAGCCATATATTTTGGGTACGCACAATTGGTGCCGTCTGTGGGAATCTCCTACGTAGCTGTGGTTCTATCAAAACGGGGAAAATGTCTGAGGGTCAACCAGGGAGTTATGCTGAAAATGGCTCTAGGAGGTCTTCGTGGGGATCTATGTGGAGGGAAAGGAGGTAGAAAAGGCGCGAAGATAGAGAGCATGAGAAGGAAGGGCGGTCCGGCCTCGGAGAAGGGTCATTTCAAACGTACCGGACAATGTTCGGCACTTCGGGGTGTAACCGTTTTGACAGAAGGGATGAAGAGCTTGAGCAAAGGGACGAGGAACTAGAGCACCTCTGAAGGTTGGTCAGGGATTTGGAGTTGCAAGCAAGAGGTAGGTGTCAGAGTAGGGACAATGGAGAGCAAAGGGAAAGGTCGGTTAGTGTCGGGGATCACCATGGAGCAGGGTTTCATCAATCTAGGTCTCATCGACATTAGGACCACTCACGGGAATATGCAGACCGGGACTTGATTTCCCCGAAGGAGAGACTACCTCGGAATGCAGCCATGGACGCTATAAGCCGTGCATTACGCCGAGCTGCCCAATCACCATTCTCGAGGGACACTAAGAGGGCATCCATGCCGAGCAGATTTACACGGCCACCGTTCAATTCTTACGATGGAAAGACGAACCCGGTAGAACACGTAAGCCATTATATTCAAATGATGTCGTTGCACACTCATAATGATGCACTAATGTGTAAAGTGTTTCCCTCGAGCCTCGGCCCCACTGCTTTGGGATGGTTTAATGAGTTAAGGAAAGGCTCGATTCACAATTTTTCCAAATTGATTCAAGAGTTTGGTGTACAGTTCATGACTTGCAGCTGAGTTCCACAGCCCATGGACGCGTTGCTTTCAATGAAAATGGGGGCTGGGGAATCCCTCCGCAGCTACGCTAGCCAATACTGGGAATTGTACAACGAGATTGGTGGAGATAATGAAAAGATCACGGCGAGTACTTTTCGGATGGGGTTGTTTGAGGATTCCAAACTACGGGAATCGTTGACGAGGAGGCCTCCCGAGGATATGAGGCAATTGATGAGGCGTATCGAGGAATATAAATGGTTGGAAGATGATCGGTTATAGAATAAGGGCAAGGCCCCGATCATAAATCATCCTCGGCATATCGGCTTCCAATCCAGGCCCCGGAAGGATTTGAGGATTCAAGAGTCGGGGCCACAGATGGGAGAGGTGAATGTGGCCTTCAAGGAACCGGTACACAGGATTGTGGATCGAATCAAGAATGAACCATATTTTCGGTGGCCAAACAAGATGGGAGGAGACCCGTCTAGGAGAAACCAAAACTTGTATTGCACTTACCATAGAGATAGGGCGCATACGATTGAGCAGTGTAAGGAGCAGTTGGCAAAGGTGGGGTACCTGAAGGAATTTGTGACGGATCCAAAGAATCAAGAAGTTAGGCAAGGCGCACGGTCGCGAGGGAATCCTTTCCCACCCCCATTGGGAGTAATAGAAGTCATCCATGCAGCTCTAAGAGGCACCCAAGAGTTAAGGAGAAGGGTTGTACTGACCATAGCACCGAGAGGGAATGGCATAGGTGAGCAACCCGTCGAGAAGAAGTTGAAGTATACTCGGGAGCCCATCGCTTTTAACGATGATCATCTAGAAGGCACAATTCAACCGCACGATGATGCTTTGGTAGTAATGGCCCGGATAAATAGTTTCATAGTAAAGAGGGTACTGATAGATCAGGGGAGTGGCGTCGAAGTGATGTATCCCGACCTGTACAGGGGGCTTGGTTTGAAGAAGGAAGACATATCCAGGTATGACACGCCCTTGATGGGGTTTGATGGCCAAATGGTGATCTCAAAAAGGTAGATTTCGCTTCACGTGAACATAGAATGTAAGGAGATGACGGTAACATTCATAGTGGTCGCCTCGTTTTCTCCGTACACGGTGATTCTTGGAAGGCCATGGATTCACGCAATGGGGGTGGTACCATCCACCCTGAATGTGAAGGTCAAGTTCCTCACCGAGCAAGGTATTGCCATGGTAAGAGGTAATCAACAAGTGGCCAGGCAGTGCTTGGTAGCCGCGGTTGACTGGGGAGCTAAGCCAAAGGAGTCAACTAAGGAGACTCCCTTGTAGCAATTACAGGAGCCCCAAGATGAGGTAGGGGCTAGCTATGCCGAGGATTTAGTGAAAGTAAAGATATTATCGGATGATGACAGGAATTTTCTGATAGGGATAAGTGTAGCCAAGGAAGAGAGGGTAAAGATGCTGTTGTTTCTTGTACAGAATATAAATGTGTTTGCTTAGAACCCGTATGAGGTGCCCAGGGTGGAGCCTGAGTTTAGAGTTCATAAGCTTAATGTGGATTCGTTGTACCCTCCCAAAAAGCAAAAGTTAGATCAGCTAAAGAGCACGTTGAAGCCGTCAGGCAAAAGGTTAAGAAACTGAAGGAAGCCGGAGCTATAAAGGAGATAATTTTCCTGAGGTGGCTTGGAAATACCGCAATGGTAAAAAAAAAAGAATGGCAAATGGAGGGTCTGTGTCGACTTTACCAACCTGAACCGTGCATGTTTGAAGGACCCGTTTCCTACGCTAAAGATTGATCAACTGGTAGATGCCACGTATGGGCACTCGAGGATGAGCTTTCTCGACATTTTTCAGCGTTATCATCAAATCACCTTGGCTGTCGAGGACCAGGAGAAGACAACATTTATAACCTTTGATGCCAACTATCACTACATCGTAATGCCGTTTGGGTTAAAGAACGCAAGGGCTACATATCAACGCATGATGATGAGAATGTTTAGAGACAAGATAGGGCGTACAGTTGAGGTGTACACTGATGATATGGTTATAAAGAGCAAACAGGAAGCACAACACATCGATGATCTCAAAGGGGTGTTCGAAGTACTTCAGCAGTATAGGCTGTGCCTCAATGCCGAAAAGTGTGCTTTCGGAGTGGGGGCTGGCAAGTTCCTAGGGTATCTAATCACTAACCGGGGAATAGAAGTCAATCTCAACCAGATCGAAGCAGTGAAACGCTTGAAACCGCCGAGCAATCCTAAGGAAGTCCAAGTGCTGACCGGCATGCTAGCCGCTCTTAATCGGTTTATTTCAAAGTTCGTCGATCGCTGCCGACCATTTTACCAGCTTTTGAAAAAGTGGAAGGGGTTCCAGTGGAGTGAGGAGTGTGAAAAGGCTTTTCAAGAGTTGAAAGAATATTTGGTGTAAACACCAATGCTGACAACCCCAGAACCTAGGGAGGATTTATTCATGTATCTCTCGGTATCAGAGCATGCCATGAATGCCATACTTCTGAGGGACCAAGGGGTGCAACAGCCAATGTATTCCATTAGTAAAACTCTAGTTGATGCTGAGACAAGGTACTTGCCCTTGGAAAAGTTGGTGTTGGCACTGCTGCACGCCACGCGGAAGCTACCCCATTACTTTCAAGTTCACACCGTTTATGTATTGACCAAGTATCCTTTGCAGACACTATTGAAGAGATCGGATTTCATGGGAAGAATAGCTAAGTGAGGAACTCGGCTAGGATCTTTTGATATTAGGTATAGGCCAAGGAGCTTGGTGAAGGGTTAGATCCTCGTTGATTTTGTTGCAGAGTTCTCCCCGAGAGGGGGAAAGGAGATGGTTTGCCTTATAAAAGTAGTCCCGTGGAGGGTATTTGTGGGCGGTGCTTCCAACGCATTAGGAGCCGGGGCTGGGATTGTAGTCATCACCCCTAAAGGAGTAAAATTGGAACATTTCTTTAGGTTAGGCTTTAGGGCCTCCAACAACGAAGTCGAGTATAAGGCCTTGCTGGCCAAGTTGAGAGTTGTATCAGATCTAGGTGCAAAGGAGGCAGAGGTCTATTCAAATTCTCGATTAGTGGTCAATCAGGTACAAGAAAGCTTTGAGGCCAAGGATCCTTGGATGATGGAATACTTACAGTTGGTAAAGCAAATAATGGACCGCTTTCCGAGCATCAAAGTGGTTCAGGTAGCAAGGGGGCAGAACCGGCACGCTGACTCCTTGGCCACATTGGCATCATCATTAACTAAAGGAATTCCTCGATTAAAAAAAGTGGAGCTGGTAGCAGAGCCGAGTATCAGTATAGGAGTAGGAGTCTCATTGGTGGCAACGGTTGAGCCATGTTGGATGGATCCGATCATCAACTTCTTAGCCGAGGATCGTGTGCCAGTTGATGAGAAGGAAGCTGAGAAAGTACGTTGGACAGTTGCTCGATATTTGTTGTCTGCCGATCGCAAGCTGTATCGAAGATCTTTTAAAGGGCCTTACTTGCAATGCTTGCACCCCAGCAAGATCGAGGAACTCCTTGCAAAGCTACATGACGAGTTATGCAGCAGTCACGTAGGGGGACGATCGTTAGCTCATCGAGCAATGACCCAAGGATTTTGGTGGCTGTGAATGCAAAAGGATGCTAACGAGTATGCATGGAAATATGAACAATGTCAGAGGCACTCCCCTATGATCCACCAACCAGCAGGGAACTTGAATCCCATTAGTAGCCCCTGGCCCTTTGCACAGTAGGGGCTAGATATCATTAGTCCATTCCTCCGAGCGACCGGAAACTAGAGATTTGTCCTAGTGGCCGTGGATTACTTCACCAAATGGGCAGAGGTAGAGGCGTTGGCGAACATCCGAGACGTGGACATTAAGAAGTTTGTATAGAGGAATATAATGATGAGGTTTGGGGTACCGGAGTCCCTAGTGTCAGATAACAGATTACAATTTGATAGCAATGCTTTTCGTGAGTTTTGTAGCAGCCTTGGCATCACAAATCGGAACTCCACCCCTGTATATCCACAGAGCAACGACCAAGCTGAGGCCACCAACAAGGCTATTGTGAATGGGTTGAAGAGGAGACTAGAAGGTGCTAAGGGCAGGTGGGCAGAGGAATTGCCCAGTGTTCTATGGGCGTACTGAACCACCCCGAGAAGGTCTACGGGAGAAACTCCGTTCTCCCTAACATATGAAGTGGAAGCAGTCATTCCGACAGAAATGAACTTGTGCAATGCCCGGGTTTTCGGATTCAGTCCCACCGAGAATTCAAAGTTGATGCTGAAACAGTTAAACTTATTGGAAGAACGCCGGGAATCAGCAACTATACGGTTGGCAGAATATCAGCAAAAACTTGCCTGGAAATACAACAGGGACGTGAGAAAGAGGGAGTTTGGAGCAAGAGATCTGGTACTCCGGAAGGTAGTGGGAAATACATGGGACGTCAACGCGGGGAAGTTAGCACCAACTTGGGAGGGACCATATAGAGTTACTGCCATTGGCAGTGCAAGGGCATATTATTTAGAGGATTTGGATGAAAGACCATTTCCCCGGCCATGAAATGCCCACTATCTGAAGAAATTCTACCGTTGACCACCAATACACAGGGGTACGGATTAAATGTAATACATTATGTACATATTATTAATTAATACAGCAGTGATGTCTATTCATGCAGGTATATTCGTACTTATAATTCCATCATTATTAATTCATTAGCCACGATTGACAAATGCGCGAAGAACTATCAAATTTCAATTAATGACAGAAACCTGTTCTTGGTTCGATTTTCATCACCGGACAGGTGGGAACCTAATCTCAAATTTCAATTAAGGACAGAAACCTGTCCCCGATTCGATTTTCATCACCAGGCAGGTGAAACCTAATCTCAAATTTCAATTAAGGACAGAAACCTGTCCCCGGTTCAATTTTCATCACTGGATAGGTGGAAACCTAAACCTCAAATTCCAATCAAGGACAAAAACCTGTCCTCGGTTCGATTTTCATCACTGAACAGGTGGAAACCTAATCTCAAATTTCAATTAAGGACAGAAACTTGTCCCCGGTTCAATTTTCATCACTGGACAGGTGGAAACCTAATCTCAAATTTCAATTAAGGACAGAAACCTGTCCCTGGTTCAATTTTCATCACCGGATAGGTGGAAACCTAAACCTCAAATTCCAATCAAGGACAAAAACCTGTCCCCAGTTCGATTTTCATCACCGGGCAGGTGGGAACCTGATCTTAAATTTCAACTAAAGCTTATCCCCAGTCCAATCTAAATCATCGGACGGGAAGAAACCTCATTATAGGCTATACCACTAGCTTTATTCCAGTTATTAGGCACAGGAGAGGGACCTACTATGGGTTATCTGATTCACGGGAACCAATCTCTTAGGTTTGATCTGGATCGATGGAAAAGTAATCACCTAACCCCAGTTTCTCTAGGCAAATCCAATTCTTGTTGTCGAGGAACCAACACCTCGACATAGACGTCTACTTTCAGGCCAAGCTTGGTCACTATCCATGTAAAGGTATGGCATGTCCTAAAGGTGAGTGAGGAAGTGGTCCTAATCATCGTTCAGAAACAGACCATGACTAAGTCCCCCGGACATGAGGAATAAAGAGTGTATGCATTTGTACAAAAGGATAATAATAACAAGAACAAATAGAAAACATGACAGAGAAACTTAGTAGCAACAATTTATTCATAGAAAAGATTAAAGTAAATGTTCGGTCAATGTATCCAGATGATCAGTCAGAGAGTAAACAAACCAAAATTAAGCAATTGTTCAGTCACCACAGCCCGGTAACCCTAGGAAAATAGGATTCAAAAAATATATATATGCATCAAACCATCGTCTCATCACCACAACTCGGTGACTGTAGGTAATCCGGGAAAAAGCAAGGAAAAAGAAAAAGAATAATAAGTAAATATGGGAATTAAGCTGAAGGGTCGATATGCTATTGTCCGGCGACTTCCTTGGATGGTTGTTCTACCACATTCTCGGTTAGCTAAGTTGAAGGTGGATGAAGAACGTTTTCGTCAAGCTGGTCACCTGCACGGAGGTTGCTGGTGACTTCCAGGTCAACCGACAACACATGGGAGTCAATCGCCCGCACCAACTCCCTCATGCTAGGAGTATCTTCCTCATCAACAGCATCCAGAAGGTTTTGTACGACGAGAGAAGGGTCTAGGAATGGAATCTGGATGGGGTTTTTCAGAGGAGAGTCCTTGGGGACCCTCATGGCTTGCAGGGCAGCCAACCACCCCTCCTCGAATCCGAGCTTATGAGCTTCACGAATGACTGGCTCCACGGAGTTCTCCGCGTCGGCAAAGCCCTCGTTGTACCATTTGTTTTCACAAGCCTCCAAAGCTGCCTTTAGGTCAGCTAATTCGTCAGCTTATGTAAGGTTTAGACTCTCAGCCTCCGCTAACTTAAGCTCGGTCCCTCTCAGTTTCAATTCTAGCTCCGTGGACCTCTTCTCCACTAGCACCCTGGCTTTCTCAAATGCGGCAGCTTTCTTCTTCGTGACCTCGGCAGCCTTCACCTTCTCCTTCGCGGTAGCAGCAGTGACCTCCTTCAGTGCCTTCTCCTGGTCAGCATCCTCCGAGAGCTCCTTCAGCCTCCCGTCAATGACATGGGATAGTTGCGTAGCCTAATAAAGCAATAATGATTAGTATGAAAACGAAGGGAACGTGCATTCACTAAAACAAATAAGAAGGGATAAGTATGAAAAGGATAAGAAATTACCGCCATTGTGTGCCATGTCAACATCCTGGCCAATGACTCCTCAGTGGCATCCGCGAAAACATGAATGTCTTTGGCATGAGGAGGCCGTGCACCAAACTCTGAGTAACTCGGCCTCCTTCGCCTTGAGCCCATACCTTTACACTGGTGGATGCGAGAAGGGGTTGGCCACTGAGCGTAAAGGTGGCAGCCAGTTTGCCTCAGATCGGGAAGAGGATGCCACATTCGTCCCGACTTGGGTCGGCGGCTCTTGGATGGCGATTATGGATGCTTAGGGGGGAGTTCTTGAGGGCACGTCCCCGGGGCCTGCAGGTGGTGATCGGTGGAACGCTGCCTCTTCCGAGAGTGGCCAGGAGGAGAAGGAAGGGGAGTTGGGTCTATTCCACGGGGTTTTAACTACTATGAGGCTGGCCGGGCATGGGGCATGAAACGGCCAATGGTCAACGCCCATCTTGTCACCATTTCATCCTCACTAGGGTCAGATTTAGCTTCTGAGAAGTTGACTGACTTGGCCGCCGTTGGTTCTTTAACGAGAATATGAACTCTCCGGCTTTGGGACACCCGTTCAGCCGACTCGTCCCTCATGGGGGCGAGATCCTCAGCAGTGTTATATCTAGGGCCGAGGTTCCGAGCTTCACCAATTGTCAAGGAGGGCGGGAGGAAGTGTGCATGCCGGACATCGATGTACGAGAGGAGGGGGCTATCCACCAACAGCGCTTGGCCGAACGGCTGCCAGGTAGAGTACACGGGGTTACACCCGAGTATCAAATGTAATGCCCGGAACTGCCCGTCTATGTGCACAAATATTTCTAACCTAAGCACGAAGTTGAGGTCCTGCACGTGCATGACCCTAATGTCCGGCTTGAATCATTTCCCTTCTGCAACAAACCAAAAAGAAGACCAATTAGTACATAAGCAAAACAGTTAAACACGTCAAAATTGAAGTAGATAAAGGTACGTAGTACTAACCAACTTCACGCGACGACAGTAGACAGGGGAGCTCATCGGCAAGCCAGTTGCCGCTCACTCGGACAAACTCTCTCGCGGAGTTTCTATTGGAATCGGGGAGGCATGATATGAGCCGCACCCAAACATCCCTAACTTTTAGGTAGTAATCTGACCTAACGTTACCACATAAGCTATACATAAAATTGATGTCATGATGGTTTAATTGGAGCCCGTATATTTGGTCCAATCTACTTATGTAACTCACGACTCAGTAAAAATTTGGGGGGAGTTGGTTGGGACTTAAACCGTAAAAACCTAAGGGTACCTATGATAAGAGGGTCCATGGGGAATCTAACCCCACCCTCAAGAATAGACATTAAAGGAAAAAATGCCACATTGGGGTTAGAATGCCTGTGGAGAGCGTTATCACCCTCATGAAAATAGGCGATATCGACATCCCTAGGAACGCAATAGGCCGCTCTAAAGCTAGCCAAGGCTGCCTCAGAAGAAAGAAGATGAGAGTAGCCCATTCCTAAACTTTAAGATTGAAGGAAAATTGAAAGAAGAGGAAGGTGAAAAGAAAACTTACAGCAGGCTCTAGGAAGTAATGATCTGAGCTAAAAGATATGTGCACGGAAGAGTAATACTTGGCAGAGAGGAAATTTGAGGTAGAGAGGATGCAAAGAGTAATCTAAGAAATCAATGGGAACTATTTATAAGGCCCAAAGGGGTTGAGAGCATTAAATGAAAATGGGAGGCGGGAAAAACTTTTCGAATTCTTTTGGTAACTGCCACACGCACCGCCTTGGTTCACGAACCGACAGGTCATAATGACAATTACACCTGACAGTCTGGTGTGACGCACCTATCAAGAACGCATTAATGAACGTCCCATCCAATCAGTGACTGACTATTGAGCTTCCCGAAGAGTGTCCGCCCTATTTGTTGTCCATGATTCGTTCTCGGGTACCAAACACGAATCATGGGGGGGCTATTGTATGGTGCCGGGACCTCGAGCCCTTTGGGCCTTGGGCCTCTACCCTGTGATATGGCCCATAACCTCACCCCCACGTACGAGGCCAGGTCCCTAAGCCCGCTGGGCCATGGGCCCTAGCCTCACGCCTCAGTAACTGGCCTAATGCCTAATGTACCTATAGCATTGGCTCGAACATGTTCTGAGGCCCAATGTGGGCCATTTCAGACCAGATGCAGCTTGGAGGAATATGCGGTTGCTCGGGGGTACGTATCTCAGCTGCTTGGTGTCGCTTTGGCTAATGTCTCCGCCGAGCAACTTATAGGAGTGGGAACCAGTTCCAATGCCACTATTGCTTCTATCTATGGAATGCCCACTTAGAAACTATAGAATTTGACCCCCATTCCCACTAATAATTAGGATTAATCATTACGTCTCCACTGATCTTTGGCTATAAATAAGAGAATGCAATGAGAAAGAGGGGGTTGATAATTCTGGAGAGAGTACTGAGAGAAGAGAGAAAACACTCAGAGAGAGCAAAGGAGCGATTCTGTGAGGAAGAGAGAAAGACTTGGGGAGATAAGAGTGCATTTGGGTTTGCCAAACATAGAACCACCCACAGTAGGAAACCCAAAAGCCCACAAAACAAATAGATTGTGAGCCCAAGTAAAGGTTAGGCCCAATAGCCATATATTTTGGGTATGCATAGATAGTTATCTATCAATGATAATTATCTCTCTCTCTCTCTCTCTCTCTCTCTCTCTCTCTCTCTCTCTCTCTCTCTCTCTCTCTCTCTCTCTCTCTTAACGACCATTTTCACCTCGTTTTCTTGTTAGCATTGTATGCAGCAAATTCTGGAGCCATCTAGTATGACATTTTAAGCAACAATTTTCAGTTTTTAAACAACATTATACGTATTTCCACACACTTTTTCACTCACATGTATTTCTAAAAAATACAAACAACATTATTAGAACAACGTTAACAAACGACCCCTCTATTTTGGCAATATCAATCCCATGATAGCACTTTTCTTAAATAAAAAAAATTTAAAAAAAAGGAAAAAAAAAATCTCAATAAAACACTTGTTAGAGCATTACCATCAGAAGCATTTGACACACCAAACACCAAAAACCAACCCTCATAAGATATTTCAAATCTCAAAAATTTTGGCATGGAGCTATAGTACACTTTCAAATATGAGAGTGTATGGACGAAAATGCCAAAAATTTATAAAAGGCATTTGACACACTAAACACCAAAAACCAACCCTCATAAGATATTTCAAATCTCAAAAATTTTGGCATGGAGCTACAGTACGCTCTCAAATATGATAGCGCACGAACGAAAATTCCAAAAATTTATATTCTTATTTTATTTACTTTTTCTCTCTCCTCCTAACACATATCTCTCTCTCCGTCTTCTCATCTCTGTCTTCTCTCTCATCTCTGTTTTCTCTATTCCTCTTCCACAGAACGTCGATCTCACCAAAGACCACCACTCAACGCCGTCAATCTTCGTGCTAGGACAGAAGTCCATGCCATACCATGCTGCCGAGTGGCTATACCATCCACCATGCCACTCCACGCGATGACACGCCACGCTCCACCAGGCCACGCCACGCCGCCATGCCATCGAAACCTCCCACCATCGGATCTCTCTCAATTGACCTGCAGTGGTGGGTTTTGCTTTTGAGTTTGTTTGATTTGGGATGGGTTTTGAGATTTGTGGATGTGGTAGGTTATGGGTTAGTTGTGGTAGTGGTACTGTGGTTGTGGCGGCAATTGGTGGTTGTGGTGGTGATTATTGGGTGGTTATGGTGGTTATTTGTTGGGTTGTTGTGGATTTTTTTTTATTTTAAGGTGGTGTTGTGGATGTGGGTTTATGCCGGTGGTGGCTGTTGGTGTTGTTGCGGCAATGGTGGTTGTGGGTTTGTTTGATTTTGGATGGGTTTTGAGATTTGTGAATGTAGTGGGTTGCTCTGGATTTTTTTTTTTCTGGTTTTTTTTTTTTTTTTTTTTTTTTTTTTATAAGGTAGTGTTGGTGGATGTGGGTTTGTGCCAGTGGTGTCTATCGTTGCAGCAGTGGTTGTTGGTGGCCGTTGTTGCGGCAATGGTGATTGTGTTGTTGTTGTTGTTGTTTATGATGGCGATGGGAAGGAGTTAATATATTATTTTAATGTATAGTAAATATTATTTTAATGTATAGAATTAAAGAATAAAACATGTGATGAATGAAAAATTGTAAAATAATGTGATAAAATAATAAAGCAGACTTTTAATGTATCAAAATAACATTATTTACATGAGAATTGATGAGAATGCTCTTGTGTGCGTCTTTGATTTAGGACATGTTGCCATGCAAAATCGATGATTAGGGGAGAACCGAAGACTGAATACAGTTGTTTTAAAAGTACAGAAAAATCCCTGTTGTGTTCATAAAATTACCATCTCAATAATTTTAATTAGTTATATGGGGTGTGACAGAAATGAGTGGACAGTTTCTATTAAAAAAAAGAGTGGGCATTAGAGTAGCGTAGACACCTACTTTTCAACACGGCTACACGTGCAATGTGAACTTGGTCCATCTTTGGAGGCTAATTATGCCTCTCTGCCTCTGCCGACTTACGTTACTTATTTTGTAACGTATCCTTTGATATCTTCTTCCTATTAAAGACAAAGTCACCTTTTTTTTTTTTGGGAGAAGAAGTCACCTTCTTGATTAAATGAAAAGTTTCAAAGTTACCCTTGATATATAGTGTTTTTTTTTTTTTTTTTTCGCTTAAAAAATTAGGATAAAAAAAAGAAAGGAAACCTTCCTTAATATCTCATGATTCTAGGGAGATTCCGACATGTAAATGCAGAGCCAGGATTTTATTTCAAGGAGAACAAAATTGATAAGCAATGTACAAATGCACATATGTGCATGTGAGTACTTGAGACCAATTTAAATAATAATTCATTCATGTTAATACTAATATGTTTTTTAATACAAAACGATCTAAAAAAAACATATTATTAATATTGTGTTTAATGTTTATCTATTACAAATCTTGAGTACAATTTGTGTGATTGATATTTTAATTAATGTATACTAATTTTTTTTGACTTGTAATATTTTTTAAACTAAACCGTGAATGCACTTGAAATTTTATTATCTTCTCAAAATAAAAAATAAAAAACTTGAAATTTTATTATCAACTTGAAAACAATATTTTTTTTAAGTAAACAATAATACTTATTAGAACACACACGAAAATGGTAATACTAGTGTTTTAAACTGGGTTTATGATACATTACATAACCAAAGTACAGCTATAAAAGGGCCTAACTTTTGTAGTTGTTGACTGAGATTATAAATAGCGGACACTAGACACATACAACCAATTTGATATAAACATCCCTATATTTTTTTTTTAATAAACAATAATACTTATTAGAATACACATAAAAAGAATAATACTAGTGTAAATTTCAGATTTATTATATAATTTTCCTTATATTTGATTATTTATACACAATTTTTGCTGATGAAGAATAAATTATTACATTATGAATTTGAGATAAATTTTTATCACTTTAAAGGAAATAATAATAAACTTTTTTTTTCCTTTTTGATCAATACCTCGTGCTTCTTTAAAGTATAAATGAAAAGAGAAATACATAAAACAAATCTAGGAAATGTTTTCAAAGTTTTAATGGTTATTTTGTATTACATGTAACAACTTTTGAAATTAATATATTCTTAAAAAAATACAAAATTTCTACGTACATTATTTCTTCCAAACTTTTCATATATTACAACTAAACTTATGAAAATTGGTCCATAACCTTTCAATTGTGTTAATTTGGTCCCTAACTTTTCGGTATCGTGTCAATTTAGTCCCTGTCATTATATCTTGGATGAAAATTGCTAACATGACAAATAACCAAAATAAAATTTTAGTTTATTCTCACATCAACGGAAGCTAATTTTTTATTTTGGCCATTAGACATGCCATCAATTTTCATCTAAAAGATAACAGCAAAGACAAAATTGACACGATACTGAAAAATTAAGGACCAAATTGACACAATTGAAAGGTTATGGATCAAATTGAAATATGGTGTATAGGATAGGGACCAAAAACATAGTTTACCCATATGAATAATTATCTCATTAAATCTTTTATTCATAGTAATAAAGATTACGATTTCTAATATAATATTTATTCAGTGTACCTAAGGTGCTCTAATTGTCAATTAATAAATTCTTAACATCATAAAACAAGGTAATTTAATGGTATAATTAAGCCTCAAAACTTTAATTTTATGTGGCGAACCTAAATTACATAATTAGCATGGGATGTGTGGTGGTTTTTTTTTGAAAACGGAACATTCATTCATTGATATATAAATAATCCTGGTACAAAGCATCCACAACAGGTGAAGGTGAATCTTTTAACCAATACATATCATCAATGATATTCTTAGCATATTGGGCTAGGACATGTGCTACCATAATCCTACCCCCCCCCCCCTTTAATGCAGCTGATAGAAGCAAATTGCAGACCACGAACAAGGCATTAGATGTCTTCAAACACATGACCCAGCAAGGAATGATTAGCTATTGGAGAAGAGATTGCCTTCGTAACATTGACATTGTCTCCTTCTATGATTAACTTTGTGAAACCAGCATTAATGGAGAACTCTATGGCTTTCCTACAGGCTAAAGCTTCTGCTTCTTCATTGTTATTTACATAAGGCCCTTTGACAGACATTGACGCCATCACCTCACCTCCCTCATTGCAAATTATTGCACCAAAGCCAAAGTAATTCAAGTCCGAAAAAATAGCAGCATCAAAATTCAATTTATAAATTGATGGAGGGGGAGGTTGCCAAAAATCCCTACTCGGTACCGTGCTTGGGATTGATTAATGGTCTTGGGATTTTTTGTACTCATCTAAGAAATCCATTGCTCTTTTATTCAGCCACCTCGGGTCCTTTATTTGCTCCCCATGTACAATTGCGTTCCTTTGATTCCAAATAAACCGTGCTTGAATAAGAAACAATTCGAACTTAGCTGTAGAGAGCCTCTCCAAAAGATTTCAAATATTTGAAAAATGTCATGTTGATCATTTGAATACTTCTGCAAACTGATAGAGCTCCCAGCCCACACATCCTGAGCAACACCACATTTGCAAATAGCATGTACACCAGACTCTAGAAATCTTTTGTAGCATTGACAGACATTGTCTGAAATGATTCTTCTACTCTACAAGATTCACATGGGTTGGTAAGATTT
This sequence comes from Quercus lobata, assembly GCF_001633185.2. Classification (NCBI taxonomy): domain Eukaryota; kingdom Viridiplantae; phylum Streptophyta; class Magnoliopsida; order Fagales; family Fagaceae; genus Quercus; species Quercus lobata. The sequence goes on along the minus strand of NC_044911.1, from coordinate 22,008,205 downwards.
CTTGGCATGCTCTCCATTTTAAAACCTTGATTTAATTAGGAACTCGAAGTTTCCAAAGATTTCTCCATACCTACAGGCCAATTGGACCCCTCGAGCTTTCAACCCGATTCTCTTCTCTCAGCAACTTCCTTACCACATGGTACCTAGATTTAACAGAATACATACCATTCTTATTATTAAGCCATACAACTGAGTCAGACACAGACATACGACTTAGTGGTATATTGCAAATGGCCTCGCATCTTCCCTATGAAAGCTTGCCATGATGAGATCACGTCTCCACCAATTTAAATTTGGGTCTGAGGTTAGAAACCCGCCACTCCTCATCATCCTCATGCATCAGATAGAGAACTTTATTTTTTGGGTGATATGGAATCTATTTATCCATATGTACTCTAATGGATAACCCATTTCCTACTCTCTAACAACATCCATTCTTCTAGATAGGCATTGTTGACATAATGCTTTTCCTTATGTAAGAATTATTGGGTGACTTAATAGCATCTAGGAAGTGGCACCGTGGAAAATATCAAGCTTTGAAACACTGGAAAAGAAGTGAATCCTGGTCATGCAACATTCTCCAACCTTGCTTTGCTAACATAGCTAGGTTGAAATATCTCAAATCTCAAAAACCCATCTCGTCCTTTCTTAGGCTAAGATGATTTGCCTCAGCTTTTCCATTGAATCTTCCTATCATTCCCAACTTGTCCCCACCAAAAGTTTGCACACATTGCATTGGGCTCATCGGATGTGTGGTGGTTTTAATTATCCACTATCCAATATTGATTCACGGAATATTAATAATAAATTTCCTAGTTTTTTTATTTTTAGTTTGATTTTGGGCATAAAAAGAGATTCATTACTAAAACAAACAGATAGAGTTTTTACAAACACAAAATTAAAGGAGAGCCACAAAGGGTCTACAAAGACAATAGATAGACATAAAAATTCATCCTACTCTCAAAACACAAACATTCATCCTAAAAATACAATTATATGAAGTTATAATTCACAGTGATACTAACTAAACATTATATGAAGTTATAAACTTTCATTCTAGGATATATAACTAAACATTATAAGACAAGAAGAAACACAACTTGACAGAAAGTCACAAAAGGTTTGGAGAGAATACCACATACGGATGGACTCTCTCATTCTCTCAAGGGAAGAACAAGAGGAAATTGTATGGAGCAAAAAAAAAAAGCTGAAAGACGTTAGCCATGCAGGCTACCTTGAAGGGCAGGACTCAGGTTCATTGTCTCCAAATCATGGTCAGGGTTGAAGGTTCAAATAGTGTGTAAAACACCTATGAGCATTTAGACCCCCCAAAAACAAAACTACCAACACAAGCTTATAATCAAACAATATATGTGCGGAATATGAAATATAAGCTATAACCAAATAGGTAACACACTCTAAACCATAATTAATCACAATCACAACAGTAATTAAAAGGTAAAGAGAAAGGGAAGAAAGATGCAAACACAAAGATAACACGGCGATGTGTTATCGAAGAGGAAATCGAAGTACTCGGTGAAAAATCTCTCTGCCGCCCTCCAAGCTTCTTGCTCCAACAGGTTTACGCCGAACCTTGTCTTCTCTAGCTTACCGGATCCCGCAATAGCCCATTGCATCAATCAAAATGAATTGGTCCCTTCTGAACTGCTTCTTAAGCACCAAAATACCTACTCACTGATATGGGTATGATGAGATAAAAATTCGGCTAATATACCTCTCAAGGATATGTCAATAGAGAGGGTGAAAGTAGAGGAATTTGGAGAATCAAAAGACGAAGATTGTGGATGAGTCAATCTTGTTTTTCTCTAGGGTTTCTCTCTCAAAATTCTTTTTAGAAGCTCTCTACATTTCGTCGGTATAAGGGTATTTATAGTAGGGTGTATGAGGAATGCGAAAGGTCAGTTTTCATCAAACAGGGCATTCTGGTGACTCGACCTTGCGACTAGAACGAGTCGCGAGTTAACTGCCTAGCCAGACTGGAAGTTTTGTCCTATAATACTCCAGCTAGCGTGACCCTTCAGCCACCCCTGCATGCTTCACACGTGTGCCATTCTGGCGACTTGCCAGTCGCGAGATCCAGTTACGAGACTCCCTTGAATTGCACATTTCTTGAGATTTCTTCACATTCTTTCACACACTACCCTTACATAATTCCCACCTAAATGCAGGGTATCTAATTGCTAAATTACAAGCAAATTTGGTACGGAATAAAGCCAACACATGATTGAATAAATTCAACCTTACAAGGGTATATGGAGTGAGATAGGTTCATTCAAGGAGAAGCTCATTGGGGATATTCCAGGTGCTTACACTTAGGCATTCAGCTTCGGAGACATCATGGAGGACGACGAGGAGTCCGATAAGGAGATAGAAAATCTTCGTGAAGGGTTAGTTGTTGTTAAATTCTCCAAAGAATTTAAACAACAAATCTGAACCCCATGGACAAAAGCTCTCATTATGAAGATGTATGGCAAATCGGTGGGCTTAAGTTTTCTGCATAACAGACTTTTATCCATGTGGAAACCTGCTGGGAGATTGGATGGTGTTGACTTGGGGCATGGATTTTATCTGACTCGATTCTACCTAAGAGGTGACTATGAAGCTACTCTTAAGAAGGGACCTTGGTTCATTGGAGAACACTTTCTCTCCATCAGACCAAGGGAGCCAAACTTCTGGCCTACATCGGCAAATGTCACCTAGGTGGCTCTATGGATAAGATTCAATGAGCTACCAGTTGAGTATTACAACTTTGAAGCTCTCTTGCAAATCAGGAAATCTATTGGTGTTAAGGGTCGACACTCACACTGCAAATGAAGAAAGAGGTAGGTTTGTGAGACTTTGTGTCCAGATTAATGTGGATAAGCCTTTGGTTACAGCAGTGTTGATTGGAAAGTTCAAACAACTAGTCTGTTATAAAGGTATCCAGAAACTATGCTTTTCTTGCGGTAGAATGGGTCATCAAGGGGAAAGTTGTCCATACATGGTCCAGCCAAACCTGACACCAAGAGAGGTAGAAACAGAGGATGTAAGGGACGTGGAAGCTCGATCATGCAATAAGCATGTGCCTATCAAGCCCAACACAGGAGAGGGGCCCAATAAGATTGTGCATGAGAGTGTGCATGAAGAGGCACATGAAGGGACATATGGTCCTTGGATTGTAGTAGCTCGAAGGAGGAATGTGACAAAAAATCAGAAGAGTGGAGGGGCCCATACTGTGCTAGATAATGGTCGATTAAGACAAGAACAGAGGAAGATAGAGAATGAGGTGAGGTTTAAATTCACTGCAGGGAAGCAAAAACTCACTAATGGGCCGAGTAGGGAGACTAAAAGGAAGCTATCCTGCCCCCCAAACATATTAATGAGGCCTAAATAGCGAGCTCTATCCGAAGTATAGAGCAAACCTACCTTCAACAAGCCCAAACTTCTCCAACCTAAAGCCCATAAGCCATAGAGATGGTGTAAGTGTGCTCACGGGCTGACAAAGAGCTAAGTAATCCCAAGCCCAATCATAATGCCTCAGTTAAGGGCAAAAAGGCCATTGCCCGATCTAGGGTATCACTAGAAACTCCTACAAGCGCCGAAAAGGAGGATTCCTTTGCTTCTTCATCTCAAGCTCGAACAAAAACTCAAAGCTTCCATTCCTCACATGTTCAGCCAAGTCGCGATGGAAGATTAAAGCAAGGAGTTAAGGGAGATCTGAACCCAAGGGCTGTTACTGAGTTTCACCTCTCAAGTATGTCCTGGACAGAGGTGGGCTATTAATGTGGAGTGGCTTGTACTGGAGATACCAAAAGTTGTGCTAGCCGAGATCTATGTGAACCTAACTCGAGCGATGGGTTGGTTCAACAAAAAGCTTCAGAATGCATGGAAGAATATATTCCCTTTGATAGAGACGAGTGCAAGGGAGGGAAGATTGGATTTGTCAGAGGCAGTGTGGACGGAGGCGAGGAACCTGTGGTCTGAGTTTCTGACGGATACACCACTGTCGGAGGAGGAACGTCGTCTTGTTTGGGAAACACTACCTCAGATCTCGCTGATGCTAGTGTTGTGCGAAGTGAGCCTCATGGAGAGTCTTTCAGAATGAAGAATGTTGGAAGGGCAGCCAATTTCATGGGGAACAAACACACTACGAAGTTAATACAAGTGTTTCAACCAACTGTGGTGTTCAGTCTTCATGGGTCGTCACTGGAATTAGAGATGGGAGTGCTGCAACACAACCTAACGATGTGCCTAGGAGAGGGTCAAATGAAGGAGATGCTAAAGCAGATTGGATGGAATTTGAGGGAGGAGGCAAAATCCCTGCCACCTTTTGATGAATGCCTCACCCCTCAACATCTTTTCCTAATGAATATCATAATATGGAACTGTAGGGGTGCTCTAAAGCCCTCATTTCAGAGTCATGTTAGAGAGCTGGTTTGGAACCATGATCTTGCGATTTTAGTGCTGATGGAAACCAAAATTGGGGGTGAGAAGGCCAAAGAGATATCAAGTAAGCTTCCTTTTGATGGGGCAACTCACACTGACACCATTGGTTATGTCAGTGGGCTCTAGATGCTTTGCAACTCTGACAGGGTGAAGGTCACTACTTTATCCAGCACTGAGCAGGAAATTTATGTCGTTGTTAAGATAATAAGCTCTAGCTCTACCTGGTTATTTACTACAACTTATGCTAGTCCTAGGAGTGCTAAAGACACATTTTATGGGATAACTTAAACTAAGTTGTAGAGCTTCACAATATGCCTTGGGTTGTAGGGGGGATTTCAATAAACTTCTTCTAGATGAGGATAAGTTTGGAGGGAGGGCTGTTAGTGTGAACAAATCCTTATTGTTCAAAGAATGTCTAGATAATTGTGGCATGATTGATATTGGCTTTTCTGGTCCTCGCTTCACTTGGATTAACAAGAGGGAAGTACAAACACTTATACAAGAAAGGATAGACAGATTTTTTGTTAATGCTAGTTAGTGCCTTTTATACCCCGATGCTAAGGTGGTTTACCTAACAAGATGCCATTTAGATCACTGTCTGGTGATGCTTGATATGCTTCCAAGAGGCCACACAGGGAGGAAAAGGTTTTTTGAGTTTTAAAGCTACTGGCTAATAGATCCTACCTTCCCCAAGATTGTGTCCTAGGCGTGGAGGTGGCCTAATAATCTTGTGGAGGCCAAAGATAACTTTCCAAAGAAGGCTTCGGCTTGTAATAAATTGCAATTTGGTAATATCTTTTCTAGGAAAAAGAATATCACAGCTAGATTAAACGGCATACAACGGGTAGTCTGTGTCAAGCCCTCAACTTTTCTACTTAATCTTGAAAAAGAGCTTATGAAGGAGCTTGATATTGTTCTAAGGTAGGAAGAGGAGTTTTGGGCATTAAAATCCCGGGTTAACTGGCTGATCCAAGGCAATCCTAACATTGCCTTCTACCATGTTTCTACGTTGGTTAGAAGGAAAAGAAATCAGATTTCAACAATCAAAGATACAATGGGAGAGTGGCTGTATGAAGAAAATGAAGTTAAGGAGTTTATTAGGGATGGTTTTAACAATATTTATACAACCTCCCTACCTAGTGCCTCTGTGGCAAGCCAAGCTCTTGGATGAGAAGAAGAGTAGCATCAGTGGGGGTATGACGGAGGAAGAGATAAAAGCAGCCTTGTGGTCACTTAAAGCATATAAAGCTCCGAGTTCAGATGGGTTGCATGTTGGCTTTTTTCAGAGATTTTGGTTGATTGTGGGTAGCTCAATCATTGAAGAAGTGAAGAGGGTTTTTGTAGAAAGGAAATTTCCTAGCTATTTGAATAAAACTCACATCGCCCTCATTTCCAAAATCCAAGGCCCTGAGACATTGGGCAATTATAAGCCTATAAGCTTGTGCAACATAGTTTACAAGATTGTCACGAAGGTCATAATCGCTAGGTTGAGACCGTATCTGGATAAGCTCATATCTCCTCTCCAAGCAGCCTTTGTTCTAGGCAGGAAAGGGATAGACAATGCAATTATAGCCCAAGAAGTTATTCACTCCATTAACAAAAAGAGAGGGAAAGTGGGGTATATGGCCTTGAAGATTGATTTGGAAAAAGTGTACGATAAGCTTGAATTGAGCTTCATTAAGGATATGCTAATTAGAATTAATCTCCTGGTGGATCTTGTTGATATCATTATGAGTTGTGTTTTGACGATTTTTACGTCTATTCTGGTTAATGGAGATGCCTTAAAGTCGATATATCCATCACGGGGGATAAGGCAAGGAGATCCGTTATCTCTGTATTTGTTCATCCTTTGCATGGAATACCTTGGGCAGCTTATTGAAGAGAAGTGTATGATAAAGCTTTGGCAGCCAATTAAGGCCTCTCAAAGCAGACCGACATTCTCCCATCTGTTTTTTGCAGACAACCTTGTTCTCTTTGCCAAAGCGGACTAAATCAATTGTTTAGTTGTTAGGGATGTGCTTGATGATTTTTGTTGCCTATCAGGCTAAACTGTAAGTGAATCAAAGTCAAGATTTTCTTTTCACCCAATGTTGATAGAGATACTAGAGAGTCTCTTTGTGACATTCTTGGCTTTGCTTCCACTCCAAATCTTTGCAAATATCTAGGGATTCCTATTAAGCATTCGGGTACCTCCTCCCAAGACTATAACTTTATCTTGGATAGGGTAAAACAAAAGCTTGCGAGCTGGAAGGCGAATTTGTTATCGCTAGTTGACCGAGCTGTTCTCATCCAAGCCTTTTTAGCGACTATCCCATCCTATGTGATGCAATGTGCTCATCTTCTAGAAAAATCCTTGATGGATTGGACCGGGTTAACCGTAACTTTTTTTGGGGTTCTTCGGAAACAACCAGGAAGATCCATTGGATTGGGTGGCATAAGGTGACTAAAACTAAGGTTGAAGGTGGTCTTGGATTGCAAATGGCAAAGGGATGAAATATTGCTCTTCTTGCAAAGATGAACTGAAGATTAAGCACTAAAAAAGAAGCCGCTTAGGCTCAAATCTTAAGAGCTAAGTATTGCAATAATAGAAGGATAAATGCTCCTAATGCTAATAAGCTCCCTTGCTCTCACGTCTAGTCAGCCATTAAGAAAGGCAGGGAGGTCTTCACCAAAGGTAGCATGTGGATGGTGGGAAGGGACAACAAACTGAATTTCTAGTATGGTAATTGGACAAAGATGGGCCCTCCTTGACAGCTCATTCAAGGCCCTCTTCCCCGCGAAGCTTCTAAATGGGAAGTGAAGGATGTCATGCTTAATACAGGATGGGATTGGGATCGAATACCTTTTGATTTTCCTCTAGAAATCAAGTTGATGTTCCAAGCCATCCCAATTCCCTTAATAGGAAGAGGAAGTGACAGATTAGCTTGGGTGAATAATCCTAGAGGGGATTTCAACTTAAAGAGTGCTTATAGTCTTGCCATGGGGCCTGATCCAAATATGGCCTTCTCTGCTAATTGGATTTGGAAATCTATGATGTTGCCTCGTATCAAAACTTTCTTATGGCAATGTGCTCTTAAGAGCATCGGTGTGAAGGTGTCTTATGCGAAGAGGGATGATAAATGATGTTTGCTATCCCATTTGTCAAGAAGAAGCAGAAACAATTCTACATGCTCTAAGGGATTGTGCTCGGGTTAAATCCATGTGGGGGAAGCTAGGAGTTCAGCCTTCAAACCATGATTTTTAGCTATCAGACTTGCAAGATTGGTTGAACAACAATGGGAATTTGAGTAACAACTATGCTGTTGGGCATCTTCCTTGGAAAATGATCTTTCACTTTGCCGTATGGAATGTATGGAAGAGTAGAAACAATTGTGTCTTTAATAGGAAGAACCCAAACCCAAAACTGGCTACTGAGATAGTTAATCAAGTGGTGGAGTTTGTGTTCTGTGCTTCATCTCCTAGAGGCCTGACTCGCAACACCATCGAGAGAGTAAGATGGGAGAGACCTCAAGGAGGGTGGGCAAAGCTAAACACTGATGGGGCTACTAAGGGTACTTGGGGTTTGGTACGTTGTGGTGGAGTGGTTAGGGATGAGAATGGTAGATGACTTGCTGGATTTTTGAGGCATATAGGAATAACTACCAGCTTTGTAGCTTAATTATGGGGGCTTAGGGAGGGCCTTATTTTATGCTGCAACTTAAATATTTCCTCCCTTGTTGTTGAACTTGATGCTAAAGTAGTTGTGGACATCTTTCCTAACCCGAACTATCACAATAATGTTGTTTCGCCTATTTTGGATGATTGTAAGCAGTTGGTGCATTGGTTTCGCCAGATTCAGTTTAGACATTGCTACTCTCAAGCCAATCTGTGTGCGGATATGCTTGCTAGGATTAGCACTGATTAGGATGTTGACTTTATTTCCTTTAATTGTCCGCTTGTGGACATTAGGAGTATTTTAGATGATGACTCTGTTGGTTTGTATGTAAACAAAGTATGCTCTGTTACTGATGTATTTGGTTAGCTTTTGAATGAATCGTATTTAACCAAAAAAAACTAAACATTATATTAGTAAATTTTAGGTGGGGCAAGGGGCAACTGTCCCTTCCCCCTCCCTTGATCCCGTGGCTTCTCCTTTGTGGATGTGTCACTAGCTTATAAAATTCTTGATATTTTGATAACTGTTACTTGTCAATATTAGAAAAGATGGTGAGCATTTTGAAAGAATTGATGGAGACTAGGGATATGGAAAAAAGAAATGAATTAGATGATACTTTTTTTTAAAAAAAATACCCTGAAACTTCATTAAATCAAAAAGAAAAGTCTACAATAATGTAATCAACCTTGCAAGCATCCAAGATAATTCTTGGGGCTTCATGCTTATTGCAATAGAATTGGCTTTTGAGCCTAACAGTAAGTTTGGTGGTAGTGTGATCTGCAAAATTAAGTATTTTTCCAACCCAACTAAACTTACATTTGAAAAAAGACTTGCTATGTTCAATGTAATTACAAATAATAATGCTAGTAGACCAGTTGACTTGTACACCCTTTATATTAAGACTGTCAACACAGACTTTAGCATCACCTTCTATGACAACTTGCATCCAGTGGCGGACTATCAATAGGACCGAGGGGGGCCTTTCCACCCCCCCCCCCACCCACCCCCCCGCGCGGGGCGGCGCCCAAATTTATCAAAAAAATTAAGGATTTTTTTTTTTGGGAATTATCCTAAATAATTTGAAAATTTTTAAAAGAACCTTATCATTTTGGCCCCCCATATCTGATAATATAAATATATATTTAAGAAAGACTAAAAATAAACATAATGTTCATTTAAATAGAAGAATAATGAGAGAGATAAAACTATTTTACAAAAAAATATTATAAACTGCTGATGTAGTGAGTGATTATTGATAAATGAAAAAGTAATATTAATGGTGGGCCTAGATGAAAATCAATAAGAGGTTGACCACATCAACATTTTGTAAAATAGAATACAATCCATAAATATGTATGTAAAAAAATTACAATAATTAAACATTCAGCATCTTTAAAATGAACACATAAGTATTTTAACAATTACCTCAACAAATAAAAGAGAAAAAAAATTCTAATTTTCATCCCAACACATCTAGGGCTTACTTGTATCATAGCAGTAGAAAAATTGAAAGGTCAGTAATTTTGTTAATTTGCCACACCACCAAGTCTCCCACACAATTGCAGAAAATTTTGCTCACAATGCTCTCACAAGTGACTCTCTCTCTTGCTCCCTCTGTCTTCGTTGACATTTGCATTCTTTTTCTTTTTCTTTTTTTTTCTTTTCAGTTCTTTCATTTTCCCATTGCTACTACAGTTTCGTATTTACAATATAAAAGTAAAAGTTTTGTGTAACTTGACTAGACAAGAAAGAGTGAAACACAAGCTTAAAACTTCTATAGGCCCCTCAACCCTATACGATGCTCTTGTGTTACTTTACTTTTCATTTGCTTTCTTTTGATTTCATTATCTTACTTTTCATTTGATTTTTTTCCTTATAATATATTATTTGTTATTATAATAATCAATATATTATATACCGTATGACATTATAATTTATAAATGTAATTGATTAGTTTGATTAAAATATACAGTATATACTAACATATTAACATGTATTTAGCACTTCAAAAAAAATTAACATGTATTTAGTTGTTGCTTATAGCACATATTGAGTTATGAAGTATTGTACATTACTATTTTAGATTTCATACACAAAAAAAAAAAAAATTATATATGGCCTCCCCAAAGATAAATTTGTGGCTCTGCCACTGCCTTGCATCTAGTTCTTTGTAGTAACAAACTTGTAAAGCCCACAAAAAGGTTGTTGCTTTGTTATGCAAAGGAGAGCACTTCTTGTGTAGTTTGGCCTAAACTTTAAACACTTCACAAGAATTGTCTCTTTCTACCACTGCCAAAGCAATTGAATTATCAGAGATTACTGCATCCACATTAAGTATGACCATGCTTGTAGGTGAGGGGTTGCCAAGTCTCAAGTTCTTCAGCTCTATTCACTGCCTTAGATTCCTCATTAGCAATAACCAAAGCATATTCCTTGACTCTGCTATCCAGAAACGAAGCTACAGTTTGATCTTGGGAGGCAATGCCCCCCCCCCCCAACTGAGATTTGGAAAAATAAAAAATATTATATATATATATATATATATAATAGGCTTGAATTAAAAGTTAGGTCCAAGAAAAATTAAACTTTCCCTCCCTCTATAAAATCTTGGCCCTTTAAACCAAAAAAATGCTTAAACAACAACACAGATCAGCCCCAAAGTCAACACAAAAATGCCCCCAACAACAACACAATAATGAATTTATACCTTTGGAAAAGTAAAAAAATTAAAATTAATGTATTATGCATATTGCTCACATTCTTATATTCATCTTTACTTAGTAATTATAATTACTTGTTCTGTGAGATTCCATCATTGATGATTTTTTAGATTTAAAAGAATGTCTAGTTCCCTTTTCATATATGATTAAAATATAATGTATAAGAATCGATAATTTTATTTATTAATACTAAATAGATGGTTATTTAGATTTTCATGATTTTTTTTGTTTAAACTTCTACCCCTCCTGACTAGGAATCCTGGCTCTGTCCCTATTGCTATCTATGTTGTTAGTCATGAGTGATGACCCTAATATCCACCTGCTTATTATTATGCACATACTGGTTCCTCAAACTCCAAATTGAGTCTAAGGTGAAAGCCATATGTAGTGAATACATAAAAGCTCTCGTTTGGTTTGGACACGACTCAATTTTCACAACTCAATACTCATGACTCATTTTTCATAACTCAATACTCATGACTCATAACTCATAACTCAAACTCAAAACCCATAACCCAAACTCCATTATCACTCAAAAACTCCAAAATTTTTATTTGGTTACAAAACCCAGTCACATATCTCAACTTTTAAGTCCACTTTTTGCCAAAATGGTGGAGCCCACCCCACTGACACTACATAGTGGGTTTATGGTTGCTACTCGCAACTATTTTCTCTTCCCCCTTCTTTCATATTCTCCCATCAAACAACCCAGAAAAGCAAAGTTGCCTATAATCCAAAAGCAGAGCAGTCACCTCCCACTTTGACGCACTCGCACAACAAGAACAAGTTCTCATCTTCTTTAATCTTCTTTCATTTTCTATTTCATTTTCCCTTCATCAATACCCATTTAACACCTCTCTTCCCAAAAAGCCATTTCACACCTCTCCCTCGTCTGAACTCAGATCAACGTTTGGGGCCGGTGAGCACAAATCTGGAGTGGAATAGCCGTCGCGAACACCGGTCAAACCACCATATACAGTAATTTTCTCGTGTGGCTTTGGCTCTATCTTTGTTGCTCTGTTTGGATTTTATTTTGAATAAACCTAAGGAACAAATTTACTCTACTTTGCCTCTGAAAATATTAGGAGATTTTGGGTTTGTTATGTGTAACCCCATTTCCCACAATAATATTTATGCAATCAATAGGTTTTGTTGAGTTTGGGTTTAATGTTAAGTATGCTATTTGGGTTAGATAAATTTGGATGGGTATGTTGGTTGTTTGAGTTTGGGTGTATGCCTATGAATATATACATTCTTCACTCTTAAATGGGGGTTGGTCACAGTTCAGACTTTTAGAATATATAACTAGTTATGTTCACCTGTCAATTTCTGTTGTAAGCTCTGGTTCACTTGCAATCTTTATAATCTGATCATCATCAAAGTGTACAAAAAACCAATGTTATGAATACTGTTTCGAAAACTGTTTCGGTTTGTCAATTGAAACAAAATATTTCGGTACTGGTTTAATACTGGTCTATTTTGGTATGTCATTTCGGGTTATAGCTATTTTTTATATATTGTAGGTTATTCATCAAAACTCATATAAATTTTTAAGAATTTTATAATTATAAGTTCATATTTCAACTAATATGTCAAACTTTTTACGCCCAAATCTCAAATATCACTCAATAATAATAATAAATTAATAATTATTTTTTAGATTATAACAAGAGTAATGATAAAATTAAAATTAAAAATGGCGAGACATAAGTTAGCCACGTGGAGTGGGGTGGCTTAGAAGTCAACACAAATGGCTAAAGGCTGAAACTTTCAGCTTTCCCAATAAGTGACTCATGTGTGAAGAGCTCATAAAACTAAAAGAAATTAAAGTATTAACTATCAAACAATAAATCAATACAAGGCAATGAAGGGCCTGAAGGCAAACCACGCAAAGGACTGAAAAAGAAGAAGAGAAGAAGCAGAAAACACAAAAATGCAGAAGAAGAAGCAAAAAAAAAAAAAAAGGAGAAGCTTCTAGCTGTGAGGAGATGGGTTCCTTCAAGAAACCAACAACGTGTTGGTGACTGCTGCCACGGGATCATTTCATTAAGCAAAAATCATTTAAAACGTAAAAAGGTATTTTTTTTTAGTATTGCCAAGAATCGATATATCGGCCGAAATTCAACGAAACAGGCCGGAATGGTCGGAACTAACTGGAATGAACCGAAATTAAATCCGAGGTGGAACAAGGGGGTGATTCGTATTGGCTAAGTGATTGGCACAAAATTTTCCGACCGTTCCGGCTGGTACGGAACAAAATTAATAATAATGCAAAAAACTGTGATTAGACTTTTACTACTAAAGTTGATGAAAATTGAATCATAGTATTGTTATATAAGCTTTGCATTAGGATAAAAATATGTTATCAAATAAAAGATTGTTGCTCTACTCCTAAAGCCCACAAGTTTTTTTTTTCCCCCAAAAGTTGTTACTTGCTACTATTAATCATTAACTCTGGTAAATGATATTTCCCCAAAAGCCTACCCAAAAGCACAGTAGGAATAAGAATGTTGTAAAGCAGCTTGAAACGCCTAGAAAGGAACATAACATGGAAACAGTCTTGATATATTGCTATTAAAAGAATAAATGAAAACATGTTCTGTTTCATTTAATTGTCATCTTAATTAGCATAAATACTCATACAAACAAGAGAATGTACAATTATGAAGTAAACCCTTCAAATGTGAGTTGGTATTTTCAACTATCTCATATAAATTATCTATGTTGAGACATTGTTTGAATGCAGAGCTGAATTATGATATATTTCCTTTCTTCCATGCTTGTATGTTTCTTTTGAAGCCTCTGCTTTGTGCTTTCAAGGGATGAGTACACCTGCATTAATCAACAGGAGTATAAGCAAAGCTATTAAAGAATTCCTCAGTTTGATTAATAACATTAGCAAGAACAAAGAATTATTTTGCATAATTTAACACAATTTTATCAAAATATGCATTTGGGAAATAATAATCTGTGAGTGGAATAGGTAACAAATATAAGTGTACAGACTCAGACTTTTCTTCTTAAATATGCTCTACATGAAATAATTATATTACCACCTCCACATTACTTACATGGCTATTTTCAAAATTGGACCAGCTTAAATTGGCATTAGACTGGAACAAGACTTTGTTCTAGAATTTCTTTCCTTGTAATTCCATCCCTTAGAGTTTTATAGTATATGTCGTAGTCCTTCTCTAGAGGTGGGTTTTCTGGGTCCACTATAAAAGGCTCACTAAATGGAGTCACACATTTAACTTGCAGAAGATATAGAAGAAAGTGATGATATCCAAAATCTCCAATAAATGAAACTTGCAACACTTTATATTCACAAGTGAAATTTGATTAAGCTCAAGAGTAAATTTAATAATATGATCATCATCTTTTATCTTATATATATATATATATATATATATATGTATGTATGTATGTATGTATGTGTGTGTGTGTATTCTTTTTTATTTAATATTAAAAAGAAAGTTTCATTAAAGTGCAAACCAGATCAAATTCAAGTTGTTATGCAGCCAACTTGATATTACAATCAAGGATGTCTTAAGTATTCTTGTTTTGGCAATAGGTATAGGGGCAGGTTCCTACTAATGTCGGACACAAGTAATTATTACTCCAGTACCAGTGGGCATTTGTGTGACCTTGATCATTGTGCCCTTAAGACGTCCTTGAAACTTCATACTTTTGGTAGGAGGTTTTATGGTTGTCGCTATTGGTCACCAGTAACAGTGGCGACGCCACATACAACTTAGGGTGTTCCCAAGAACACCTTGACCTGAAAAAAAAAATTTAATTATATTTAATCTGTATTATGAACACCCTCAAACACAAAATTAGGAACACCCTCAAATTTAAAAAAAAAAAAAAAAAAAAAAAAAAAAAAAAAAAAACAACAAAACAACAACAACAACAACAACAACACAGATAATCAGAAATCAAACCCACGGTCACGTCGCTGATAGAGAAAGCAAAGAAAACCAAACCCCAATATAGTCTATACAAAGCAAAAGCAAACAAACTCCAATATAGAAGTGTTTAAAAAAAAAAAAAAAAAAAAACCCAATACAGACCAAACCAAAAAAACCCCAATACTCGCTCGTTGTCGCCGTAGCTTGCTCCTCGTCGTCGCTCGCCCCTCATCGCAAATCGCTCTACTCCGGTGCTCGGTACTCAGGGCTCCCTCCCTTAAGGTATTTCTCTCTCTTTTTCTCTCTGACTCTCTCTCAGTCTCTCTCTCTCTTTATCTCACTGAAATGAAAACTAAATTAATGAATGTCTCTTTCTCTTTATTCTGTAAGAGTCTAACTCAGTAACTCTCTCTCTCTGTCTCTCTCTCTCTCTCTCTGTGATTGGCTGGCCGAATGAATGAGCTTTATTTATATTTTGCTTTTTGCCTGTTTTTTGTCTTTTTGAATTTGGCTTTATCTTATCCGTTGGTGTCGGTCAGTGTGTGTTGGTGTTGGTGTTGGTGAGATATTAATTGTATTTTAGTGTAATGTGTATTGTGATTTGTGATTGTGAAATTTTCTGATTGGCAGTTGGCTATTGTGATTGGGGCATTAGGCATGAGGCTTGTGCTTGTCTGTTGAGTGGGGTAGGGGTAGATGGGCTGATGGGCACATGGGGCCGGGTAAACAATAATTAAAGCAGTGTAATGTGCTGCACATTACACTGCTTTAATTAATGTGCTACACATGGGATGTGTAATGTCCGGCTCTTTTAGTGTAATGTGCACAAAGGGTTAAACAATATAACAAATTAAAACAGTATAATTAATGACAAACAAATTAAAGTAATATAGTTTATTGTTATGCTAAACAACAATAATTAAAGCTGTATAATTAACCAATACATTATAAAAGACAAATAAATTAAATTATGTTAGGCTAAATAATAATTAATAATTTTATAATTAATGAAACAACAATATAACAAATTATAGTTTATAAAAGACAAACAAATTAATGAAACAACTAAACAATAATAATTAATAATTTTATTAATATTTCAAATGAACTTATAGTTTATTGTTTATCCTTTTGCTAGAATTATGGACAAATATTTGATAAGAAAACCACGTACCTAAGATTCATCTCCTATGCAAGATTCATCTCCTGTGCAAGATTCATTTCCTATGCAAGATTCATCTTCATCTTCTAAGCGAATTCGTGTTGACTTTAACTTAGAAAATCTTTCTTCAGATCCTGGGCTACGACAAAAGATATCATCTTATCATCCTAATAATCATGGTGAAATAAGAAGATATTATTTAACAAAATGCCCTTGTCAACCTGTTGTTCATGATTATCCTATATCATATTTTTCTAGAAAGCCCCGTTGATTTAGATTCGAATGGTATGTAAATGGAAAGTGGTTGGAATATAGTATAGACAAGGATACGGCATTTTGTTTTTATTGCTACCTATTTAGGCGGCAAGATGTTGGTAAGCAAGGAGGAGGTGAGACTTTTGTAACGAAGGGATTCAAAATTTGGAATCAACTTGTGAAGTTAGATTCCCATGTTGGAGGAATTAATAGTGCTCATAACCAAGCTGTCAAGAAGAGTGAAGATCTACTGAAGGAAAAGCAATACATTCAAAGTGTTTTGGTTAAGCAATCAAATAAAGATAAACTTGATTATCGGGTTCAATTAAATGCAATAGTTGATTGCATAAGATTCCTTTTATGCCGGGGATTAGCTTTTCGTGGTCACGATGAATCTCAAGGTTCAAGTGATAAAGGAAATTTTCTTGAGTTTCTGCAATTTTTGGGGGATCATAATGAATTTATCAATGAAGTGTTGCAAACAGCTCCGAAAAATTGCTAGTTTACCCACTCGAATATTCAAAAAGATATTGTGAATGCAATTGCACGTGAAACATCCAAAGCCATCATCAAGGATCTTGACAATGGGTTCTTTTCAATATTAGTTGATGAGTCACGTGATATCTCAGTGAAAGAACAAATGTTTCTTGTTCTTCGTTATGTGAACAAAAAATGAATTATTATAAAGTGGTTCCTTGGTATTGTACATGTTGCAAGAACCACCACTTTGTCACTCAAATGTGCTATCGAATGTTTACTTTGTGAACATAATTTGAGTTGTCGAACCTACGTGGGCAAGGTTATGACAGGGCTGGTAATATGCAAGGTGATATCAATGGTCTCAAAACTTTAATTTTAAAAGAGAATAAGTCAGCATTTTATGTCCATTATTTTGCTCATCAACTTCAATTGACACTTGTTGCCGTTGCTAAAAATCACATTAACATTGGTGAATTTTTTTATGTGGTTAGTAATTTAGTAACTGTTGTTGGAGGCTCTTGTAAGAGACGAGATGCTCTTCGAGATGCACAATTTGCCAAAATTAAAGAAGATTTAGAGAATGGTGTATGTAGAAGTGGGCAAGGTTTGACTCAAGAGACAAATCTTAAACGCCCTGGTGATACACGTTGGGGATCATATTATGGGACTATTCTCAACTTGATTTTGATGTTCTCTGCTGTTGTTGATGTACTTGAGATTATTGAAGAAGATGGCCTCTCCGACCAAAAAGTTGAATCTCGATCTATTATAAGGTCAATTCTATCTTTTGAATTTGTCTTTGATTTACACTTGATGAAAAACATTTTAAGGATCACAAATGAGTTGTCAATAGCATTGCAAAAAAAAAAAAAAAAAGGATATAGTAAATGCTATGGATCTTGTTAAAATGTTTAAGCAACGATTGCAAGTGATGAGAGATGATGAATGGAAATCTTTATTGACTGAAGTGTCTTCATTTTGTACCACATATGATATTTCTATCTTGAGCATGGATGAAATATTTGTAGTTAGTAGGAGGCCGCGACGCAACACTCAACAAAATACAAATTTACATCATTATCGTATTGAGCTATTCTATATAGTCATAGATATGCAACTTCAAGAGCTTAACAACCGTTTTTCCAAGGCAAATACCGATTTGCTACTTTGTATGGCTTGCTTGAATCCAAGTAATTCATTTGTGGCTTTCGATAAAGAAAAGTTGATACGTCTAGCTAAATTCTATCCCTCTGATTTTCTTGGGACAGATATTTTGGCATTTGACTCTCAACTGCAGAATTACATTTTTGATATGTGCAGCAACGACTTCTTTTTAGAGTTTCAAGGAGTTAGTGAACTTATTGAAAAGTTAGTGAGCACAAGGAAGCATGAGACTTATCCCTTAGTCTATTTGCTTGTAAAGTTAGCTTTGACCCTTCCAATTGCTACTGCAACAATAGAAAGGAGTTTTTCAGCAATAAAATATATAAAAAATGAACTGCGCAATCAAATGTGAGATCAGTGGATGAATGATTGCTTGATTGTGTATATTGAAAAAGATGTAGCTTGTAGCATTGATAATGAGACTATCATGCAACAATTTCAAAATATGAAAACTCATAGAAGGCAATTGTAAATTTTATGTATTTGCGTGTTTTTTGATTGTTGTTGTTGTCAGTATATAAAATTTTCTTTTTATTAAATTATGTAATTTATGCTTGTTGAGGAATACCTTGACAAAATTTCCTGGAGTCGCCACTGACCAGTAAGTACCATATCCAGTTATAGCAAAATTTATGTTTGTGTAATAAGTCACCAATTCGTTGTATCGCTATTTAAGTGCTTTATTTTAATGTACAGGATGATGATCGTGCATGTAAGTTCTTCAAATGGTTGGACACCAACACTTGTATGCATAGCGCAGCAACAACACCTATTGTTATAGGAAAATTTAGGCGATTGGAGTCTGAGGTGGAAGTTGCTAATGAAGAGTTGAAGCAAGCTCGTGCCATGGAAGAAGTAGCATTGAAATGGGAACAAGCTGCAGAACGAAGGGTTGAAAGAGCTAAGGTTGCACACAGGATTGCTAAAGAGAAAACAGAGAAGTTTAAGAGAGCTCTAGTAATATCATGGGTAATGTTTGGAGTATTGTTTATTTTGTCTACTAGGTTTGGGGATCTTGGATGAGACAAAGGTGTTTGCCATAAGTAGACACCTTATTTTGTACCCTTTACAACTTTAACCCCCGTTCCCCAATAATGCCAAAATTCTAAGACCCAAGGTTGCTTTAGGGCCCAATCAGATTACAAATTGACTTGAGAGGTGTTAAAATGGAAAATATAACTCTTTAATAAACAAAAAATCTATTTTTGGAAAATGAAGGCCAAGGATACCCTCGGCCTATGTACGCTGGCCTGACTTTCAATGTGGAGAGGCCACATTTTGTTGTCTACGTCCTGAGTTTCATGTGCCATCAAATACAAATATCCCAACACAATTGCATATGTTAATATATATAGTTTTATAAAGGGCCACTTGGATCCTTTATTGGTATATTGTGGAATAAAAGGGTGAGGTGTAAACCATCTCATCTTTAGCTGCAACTACAAGCTAGGGGAGGTGATTATATAGAAGTAATTATATAATGGCAAATTATTGAAATAAAAGTGTTGGAATCATATTTATCAGGTAGGGGCAGGGAGCTGATCATGTGATCACAAAGCTTTAACAATCTGCCAAACAATATCATATTCTAAGAAAAAAAAATAAATATTATACATTATTGGATTGTACTTGGTGGTAATTTAAGTTTGTACAACGTCAAATGCTTATCAAAGGAAATATATAAAAGTCATTCATCTTTGGACAAACATATATTAGAACCACACTAACTTTGATTAATTACATGGAATCCGTGTTATCAGTAATGCAAAACATCCATTTTTTTCATTTTTGCATTAGCGCACAAACTACAGCACAAGCACACAAATTTTGTTTAAAATTTTATGGAGCACACAAACTATAGCACAAGCACACAATTTTTTTTTTATAAAATTTTATGGAGCACACAAACTAACATATATCCAAACCCATAGCTTCACATCTCCTTCTCCAAATACCCAAAGCATGTGTATAAGCAGAGCAGCTGGTGTAGAGTAGCTAATGCAATGGCAAAAGCAGAGCAGCTAAATGCATTTGGACTCTATTTTAGATGGACTAGCAAGGGCAAGAGCTAGCAAAGCAGCTAATGCAAATAATGCTAATGGCATTTGCAGTGGCAGCTCTCTAATCGATAAAATAACCAAAAAAAAAAAAGTTTATAGATAATGAAGTGAGCCCCTACGGTAGGAACCTATTTGATTTTTGAGAAAAGATAGGGAAAATAAAGGTTAAACCTTTACATTAGAAGTTAAAAGGGTCCACTTTTGTCAATTAAAAGAGAAAAACATAAAATTTTTGAGTTAATGTTTCATTTCTACAGAATCAAACAAAGGATATGTAAGGAAAGATATATAAGTTTTGAGATTTAAGTTTATTTTCCTTCGATTTTCACATGGAGCAAGTAATTACTAGTAAAAACTAAAAGGGTCATTAACATCAATCCACGGGGAAAACCCATTTTAACATCCAAAGTAGAATACCAAAAAAAAAAATCATAAAACAGAAATTAAAATGAACAAATTTGACAGTGAACATGGAAAATGGAGAGGGTCAGAGAGATAGTTTGCACTTGGGAGAAGATGACGAAAATAAGGGCTTGTTAGGGAAAGCTAACGGTGACAGAGCTCAATGTCGCCGGTGAAGATTCTGACAGTCAATATTTTGTTTTCAATCACATAGTGTTCATCTCAGGTGGTTTTAGTGCTTT
The DNA here is from genome assembly GCF_001633185.2 of Quercus lobata. Taxonomy (NCBI): domain Eukaryota; kingdom Viridiplantae; phylum Streptophyta; class Magnoliopsida; order Fagales; family Fagaceae; genus Quercus; species Quercus lobata. The sequence continues at coordinate 21,987,705 of NC_044911.1, read as the reverse complement.
GGTTCAGATTCTCATATGCCATTGGAAATGAAGAAGACGAAATGTGAGAGGAGGCGAAGAGAGGGAAGTGGGAAAGAGGGAAAGTGTTGCGGAACATTTAGGGGAAGAAATGAACTAAAATGAGGAGAGCAACGGTAATATCAACGGGACTTAAGATGATTTGACAATGCACTGCATGTGGGTCCCACGAAGTCACTCTATTTACCAAACTGCCACTAAAAATCAGTTTTGAACTTTTGGAAACACAAAATTTTTGTTCTCAGTTTCCATCATCCAAACTCAAATTTTTGAGTTTTGAGTGATGGAAACAACACTAAAAAACCGAACCAAACACTCTTTTTTCTGTGGGTCCCACGATATTTAGATTATGGGTGATGGAAACTGAGTTATATAACTCAGTTTCCATCACATCCAAATAGCCTCTTCCTCCCTATGATGATGAGCACCTAAAAGGTGGGTAGAAGGGTCCAAGATCAACTTAATAATGTCTTCATTTGAATTTATTAGACAAAGATCAAATCTCATGCCCCACTTACTTGCAAACCAAATGACTTTGGCAACAAGGCATTTAAAGAATAAATGTGCACAATAATCAAACCCATAAAGAGCATAACTTGGATCACCAATGCCAATTTTTTTTAGGAGGTTCTTTGTAGTAGGTAAGGAATTGGAACTAATCCTCCAAAGCAACATTTTAATTCTTCTTGAAGCTTTGAGCTTCTGTAGCCTTTAGGCCCTTTACCATCGTATAAAAGAACTAGAGGATGATTTTATATTAATGGAACACTTGGTTTAATAAGATGTACTCATACATATTTACCTTCAGGATTGGGAAAATGATTAGGTACTCCTAAAGTACAAAATTATGACACTCCTTTCTTTTACATGAATGATGGATCTCAAAAAATTAAATTAATGAAACTCATTATTATGTGTGTTGGGTTAAAATAAATTGACCTCGGTTAATTAATTCAATTACCCAAGTTGATTAATTAAGTCAAATTACATGCAAATCGTGAAGGCACTAACAAGTCACCAAATAACTAATATGCAGTGGAAAATAAATTAACAAGGTGATTTGTTGACAAATGGGGAAAACTTCTCGCAAGGCAAAAACCCCACTGGGTGAATTTAAGGTCACCACTTCCAAGAATCCACTAATCAATAATCAAGCGGTTACAAGTATGAGAAATCTTACAACTACCCTAGCCTATCCCAATATAAACCTATAGTTGAACCTTCGCTTCAATACTCAATTGAACTTGATATTGTAGTAGTCTTCTTTCCTTTGTTGCACAAATCTCCAATCTGTGACTAACTCCTTTGCACAGATCCTAGTATGTGGCTAACTCTAACAACTTGATTGATTGTTGTTGGCTGCAAAGTTCTTCATTTCATAAATAATGAAGATCAAGAAACACTTGGTTACAAAACCCTAAGGCGTACAAAATGCAGTAGCTTCACATAGAGTATATGAGTTCTAGCTCTCTGTTTTTGTATATGATGACTTTTAAAATAAACCTTATATATGATTAGGGTTGTAAGAAAAGAAACCCTAACATTCAAGTCATCATGGGAATTTCAGATCTAGAATTTCTGAAATCGTAAATCTCAATAGATCGAGCTTGTGTCAAGCTTCTCATTAATCTTTGATAGCAGCATCTGTCGAGCTTGTGTCGAGACTTAATGAAACAGTTTTTCTTCAATTGTTTCTTGGATCAACCTTCATGTTAATAATACCACTTGATATTTTTGAACAACATACTTCTAGATATATTAAACCCAACTTAGATCTACCCAATTACAAGTAAAGTGCGTTTTGTCAAAGAATTAACCAATTACATAGAAAATATGACCCTAACAATATGAAATGAGAGGATACCACATGGGGCATCTTTCATTATCAAGAATCCTACATTCTTAGGAATGTTATCATATTTATAATCAAAGCAAATGTAAACATGCTTACTTTTTTGAACCAACGCGATTGGTGGCCTAGTGGCTAAGGCCTTAGGCCAACAAGACTCTATTATGCAGAGTGTCTTGGGTTCGAGTCACCCCTTCCTCCCCACTAATAACGTGTTAGTGCTCCTTATACTTTATCAAAATGAGGTCTTGCCCGAGAGAGGTTATGGGCTATTATCATTACGCCTAAGTAGGTAAGTCACATTAGTCGCACTCTCCCAAAATTTTTTTTAACCAAAAAAAAGTTACTTTTTCGAGCATTCGAATTTCAAAGCATCATATA